>NC_142063.1:325416631-325609131 GCF_059756535.1 Pantherophis guttatus | reverse complement strand
GATGCTCTTTGATCTTGGTTGTTTGCTTACAGATGTTTAGTTCCCAACTGGGTAACATAAGCAGTGACAGCATCAACATCATCATTATTGAATACAATCCAGGTTAAAGTGTCCCCAGTAGGTGACTGTCCTGGATTATATCTTACTGTCCCGCCTCAGTAATGGGCCAGGTTGGATGCCTTGATTCCTCTGCAAGGAACAAAGGGGTGCAATTGGATTCTGTAAGCATCAAGATACAACCTGGTATCCATGTAGACAAAGATTCAAGTTTTACATGAGAAGTAGACTACAGCAGGCATACCCAACCTTTTTCCCCATCAAAGATGTTTTCAGAAGTAACCTGCTTAAATTGCATCATTTTTCAATAGTAGTGGGGTGGGATGACATGAGATCCAAAACTAGGTGGGGTACCATTCTCTTTTTTTGCTTGACAGAATGTTCTCCTCACATGACAGGTGTCCTGTAAAGGATGGTCTGAATTATTCGTTTGCAAAGAGCTTTTGAAATCAAAGCAAAGAATTTGTGTGGGCCTTGGACAATATTTTCAAATCTTGGCAACTTCCAGTTGTGCGGACTGTTTCAAATCCCAGAATTCTCCAAGCAGATGACCATTTCTAAAAATTATGGGAGTTGGCCAGCACCTTACTTTACAGGTTCTTAATCAAGCATGAAGATCTGTCTAAAACTGGGACAACTTTCAGAGAAATAATCAAGGGAGAGTAATGTTTATTATTATTAATAAGCATTTATATCTGTATGGTTTTTGAAAGCGTTAAAGTGCTTCACATTTATCTTTTGTGGATAATTAACAGCGGGATAGGATTATTGCTTTCCTGAAGTACTTGTAGACTTTGCAGAGGTATCTGGCTGACTGCCATAGGAAGTAGATTGCTGGATTCCCCTTTGATCTATCTCATCATGGCTTCTCTTATGTTATTATAGAAAGGATTAAATGGATTTCTGGAGGAGATGAGGGCTGTCAGCAGCCAAGAGCAAGAATAAAGTAAATATAATCTCTATGTTCAGAAAGCAATCTATTTCTGAATACAGGAAGGGGGAAAAAAGCGTTGTTGCTTCCAGCAGCCTTGGTCACCTGGTTGGCCATTGAGAGAAGCGGGCTGGTGGGCTACGTGGGCTTTTGAATGGCCCCATCCATGTCATTCTTAATGTCCTTATTCTGTTACTCGCTCATAGGTACAACTGATTTGTTGCATCATTAAACAAAGGAAGCATATCCCAGTGGATATGAAGTATTGGAAGTATTGGAATAAGATTTGGCCATATGAAAGGAACAACATCATAAAAGATATAAACTCTCAAGGATTTATAGACATTTTTCAGAGATGCTTTAATTTGGATTTGTACATAGAGCTGAAGGTTGGACTCAGCCTAAATGGTCTCTTCCAACTCTATGATTCTAAGAAGGTTTCCAAAAGTTTTCTTTTTATGTTTTCAACAATTTCCCTTTTTCTTTTGTGGTTTGGAATTAGGTTAAGATCTTAATTATATTCTATCTGAGTTAAACAAAAATCTATAGCCAAAGAATGGGAGAGTTGATTTGAATCAATATGCGTATTCCAACCCGTCTCCTTGGCCCTCCTTGACCCACTTAAGGTTGCCAAGTCACAATGTTGATGTGACAGCAAAAGCTACAACTAGCCAAATACCTTAGCTATGGAGCAGCATCTTCCTTTATTTTCACCTGCCTTCACCTTGTGTTCCCAAATCTCATTCCATTTCTAACCACCTATTGCTTCTTATTTCTCATTAAAAGAATTTACATTCAGACATCTTTCCCTCCAGCTTTGTAACATGTTCTCATATGTTCCAACTGCCCTTGTTTTCTGGTCCCTAAATATAACTGGTTCTGTCTAGATTTGAGGACAGTGAAGTGCAAGAACATCATGCTTTGGGGTCCATCTTCCCATTCCTCAATGCAACAGAAGATAATTTATTTCATATCTCTCTCTCTCTCTCTCTCTCTCTCTCTCTCTCTCTCTCTCTCTCTCTCTCTCTCCCCCTCCTTCCCTCCCTCCCTCCCTCCCTCCCTCCCACCTCCTCTCTCTCTCATACAAACACACACACAGTTGGGGGTTAAAGAGGGAGAGAGAAGAAGGGAGAGGGTTTTTCAAAAAAAAAACAACCACTAAAGAAGTTTTAAGGCTTTTGGCTACTCTTGGTCTACACTGAAGGCTGGGCAATATATTCACAGTAATGACTGTGTATGCATATATGAATGATCCAATTACTGGATCAAGGATATATTATTTCAGTCCAGTGGTTAGATCCAATATTTTCTTCATTTCTTTATTCACGTTGAACATGTTCTGATCTACACCATGTTCTTTTGAATAGATTCCAGGGCACAGTCTTGATCCCAACAATGCAGAAACAGAGGTTGAAAGCTCCAGTCCCTTCCTCCATGCATATTTGTGCCCGTGTGTGTGGCCTTTTCGTTTGTTTTCCAACTTATATATGCAGCAGGAAAGATACAAATGCCTGCACGACCCTTAACAATCCATAACTTGCTCGGATACAAGATAAGATCCAGGAACAAGATTGGCTCGATCTTCTTGGCAATCAAATGACAGACAAGGCATGCTTTGATGCTGTCTGCAGAGCTTCCTGGTGTACAGATGTCTCCAATTGATGACAACTTAGAGGAAAACTTGCAGAGAGGTAACCAGAGGTAAGTACATGTGCCAGCTCCCATCCAGCCTTGAGAGATGCCTTGAAGGCACTGGACAAAGGAACCATGCACGAGAACAATGGGAAGGGTGGTTGTCCTTCGCTGTTGCCAGCATTCTGTCCATTCCAACACACTGAACCATTTAGAGCTAATTTCACGCTAACTCCTTTAATCAAGAACATCTTCATCTCTTTTTGGAAAGAGAGAGAGAGAGAGAGAAAGAATGGGGATATTTTCTATGTGCTTCAATCTTCTTGAGGAAAAGAAGTTAAGCGCCCTGGAAACAATCTAAGTCCCCAGGAAGCCTCTGACTCAAAATGCCTTCCAAGCAGACAATGGCTACTTCTGGTCAGATGTGAAGTCACTTCCTCTTCCATAAAAAGAATATCTCATATTTCTGGAATGACTTGATGCATTCAAAACACTGTTGAAGAACCAGCTAACCCTATGAATAAAAGAAGTTGATTGGACTGAGTTCCTTCATTAGAATCAGGTTCCCCTCCTCATCCCTAACATTTTCCAATTGTGTGAGTTGATTAAGTATTTTCAAAATAAACGAAGGAAAGGTTTCCACAATCCAGGAATGCCGTGTGCCATTTGTACTTAGACCATGTTTCTCAACTTCAACAACTTTAAGAGGCATGGACTTCAACTCCCAGAATACCCCAACTGACATGTTGGAGAATTCTGGGAGTTGAAGTCCACACCTCTTAAAGGTGCCACGATTGAGATAGACTGAGAACACAACATCTTCCCATAGTTCAGCATCAGGAAGGGAAGAAGGGGAGAAAAACAATATGACAAAGTCCCCTAGCTCTGAGCTACTGTATCTTCTCTCCACTTCCACGTGTTAATAATACAATAATATTAAGGTGTATTGTTGCAAACATTGTACAGCCCAATTGCACATCTTGGCTTTGGAATTTCAGCTAGGTTTTTTCCTGGTACAGTTTTGTAAAACAGAGATTTACTAGAAACGATGTAAATTGTCTGAACAATAGCAAATACATTCTGAGTGGCATTTTGCCAGTTAATAATATATTAAATCAGTTATATTGCTAGAACAGTCTTCAAGGTGTACTGTGTTTTGCAAAAATCTACTGTACAGTAACTACTGTGTTATCATGACATAAGTAATTATGGTTGCTCTCTTCCCAAGAGATCTTCCTGTTTGTCACCTATTCCAACCCTCTGGAAGAAAAATGGGATGAGAATATTTAACCAATGTAGAAATACAACAGTATGGAAAATTGGCATTGAATAATATAATAACTATGGTGGGACATGGTGGCTCAGTGTCTAAGATGCTGAGCTTGTCGATCAAAAGGTCGGCAGTTCAGCGGTTCGAATCCCTAGTGCCGCGTAATGGGGTGAGCTCCCGTTACTTGTCCCAGCGTCTGCCAACCTAGCTGTTCAAAAGCATGTAAAAAATGCAAGTAGAAAAATAGGGATCACCTTTGGTGGGAAGGTAACAGTGTTCCGTGCGCCTTTGGCCTTTAGTCATGCCAACCACATGACCACGGAGACATCTTTGGACAGCACTGGCTCTTCCACTTTGAAATGCAGATGAGCACTGCCCCCTAGAGTCGGGAACGACTAGCACATATGTGTGAGGGGAACCTTTACCTTTACCTTTAATATAATAACTATATAATTGTTGTATACCACCACTTCTAATGGACTTTTCCCAGTAAGCTATGTTAACACCACACTGTCAACTAGATAATATGTATATCTAGCAAATGCATATATTTTTATGCCTTGATACATTATATTAACCCAGCCTGTTTTTTGTTACATGTAAAATGCAAATCCAGAATACAGAATAATTAAAAATGTGTGTTACATGTATTGTGCAAATGTAGCCAGTAGATGACTGGCCACAGTAGTAGCCAAGCAGCTACTACTAATTACCAAGCATTTTTTATTATTTCAGCATCTAGTTTCTATTAGATGGCATGGGTACTTGATACAGAAAGACAGGACATAAATGCAAATAAATACATAACTTTTAATAAACCAGCAATATTTTATAGAACAAGGAAGAGATTGTCAAGTCTCTTTTTGCAGTATTAGGAATCTAATGTAAATTCAACCTTGCTGGAGTGAAACATTATCTTTTGTACTTGATAGAGCTAGCAAGGTCTCCTTTGACTATCAGTGTAAAAATCTGCTCCTCGGGCACTTTTCCTATTTTGCTTAAAATAGGGTTCAACAGATGCAACATCCTACGGAGCACATATTAGAGAACCTTGAAAAAAATCAAAACTTCTGAATTCTGACATGAACCAGCCAGATAGATTGCTATTATTTTTTTCCTAATAGAGGTATAGTAGTCTTCACTTAAAAATCACTCATTCAGCAACCATTGAAACTTAAAATAGTGATGAACGAGTGGCATTTATGAATAGTCCTCATAGTTGCGGCTATCACAATGTTCCCACAGTCACATGATCTCAATCCAGGGGCTCAGCGACCATCTCGCAGTTATGATGAGCACAGTGTCCCACGGTCACATGATTGCCATTTGAGTTCTTCACCGCTGATTTCTGACAAGCAAAGTCAACGGGGAACCTGGCAGGAAGTTGCAAATGGTGACCACTTGACTTTGTGCTTCCTTAACAATGAACGGCCATTGCAAAGCCATGATGAGATATTGTGCTTCAGAACCACATCTCTTAGCAACGGAAATTCTGATCCCAATAATCATCATTAACTGAGAACTACGTGAGCTTAAATGGACTCTGGAGGATGGTAGAGGACAGGAAGACCCGGAGGAATGTTGTCCGTGGGGTTGTGATGGGTTGGACACGACTTCGCAACTAACAACAACAACAACAACATGTAAGAGATTAAGGGAGCAGACATAAGATTCCTCCTATGACAATATCCCCCAGCAACAGCTCTGTGAGATTCATTATTTTGAGAGAAATGTGGAATTTGGAAATGTGTTTTTGAGAGGAAGAGTATTTTGAAATGTTGTCTTTCAATGTGGAATTTAGTGTGTCTTTAAAACATTTGCAAGCCCTTTGGGCTCTGAAATATTTGCAAAATGTTTAGAAAAATGATACTGCTCTGGTGTCATGTTTAAGATTTCTTGCTTTTCTTCTTCCTTAGCCCCAGTGTGTCCTGTCTAGTATAAGAATGTACTCATAAATAGCTTAGGGGGAAGAGGTGGGGACGGAAAGCAAGGGTAATTCTGTGCTGATGGAACAGTGGAATTTTTGATGAAACAATTGGAGAAGGAAAGATTATATGCATGTATGCATGCATGTATAGAGTAAATCTAGGAGGGTCATGTTCAGCTGCAGATATATTGATCCCCTGGGCCTCTTTAGGGTTAAGATTTGAAGCTTAGTAAGATTCCCTGTCTTTTTCAGTTGACAGAAGAATATTTAGTTTTTCAAAGGAGTGCGGGACCTACTTAGCAACCTACTTTAGATGTTATGGCCTCTATTTGTCTAAAAACTGTCCCCTAAAGAGAAAAAATACATTCTGCCTATGTCTAGGATTTATAGTACTCTCCTTTATCACTATTATATTAAGACTATAATATGAAATATTCATATACATCTGTTCTCCACCAGAAATCAATCTATCTATCTATCTATCTATCTATCTATCTATCTATCTATCTATCTATCTATCTATCTATCTATCTTTCTTTCTTTCTTTCTTTCTTTCTTTCTTTCTCTTTCTTTCTTTCTTTCTTTCTTTCTTTCCTTCTTTCCTTCCTTCCTTCCTTCTACTGTATTATTGTCCTGTTCCAAAATTAAAGCCTTAAGAATCTACCATTCCGACAAACTTTTCTTCTTTCCACCTTACAGAAATGAAGATGTTTACCAAGAATGTTTCTTAGAAATAATTCAGAATTAATTTGCCTTTTCCCTCCTGAATAATTCTACCCACCTTTCTGTTTTGTTTTTTCAGATGGTAATCTAAGGACATCCTGATCTGAAAGCTGTTTTGGAAACACTGTGGCCAAAAATGGGGGGGGGGAATGCTACATGAGTCTAATGCAGCCCTAAATAAGGAGGTAATCTGCTTCTAAATGTAAGAGGCTGAAATTAAGCAGCAACACATTTCCTTCTCTGCTTATGAGTTCTCTAGAATTAACTAGAATGCATAAGAATGGATTCTTGGACCAGAAGGATTCTTGGTGTGTTCAGTAGTGGCCCTCTCAATATGAGATGGAGAATAAAGCTCCAAATACGGATACCTAGAATCAGTGGCAAAATCCAAATTTTTTTATTACCGATTCTGTGGGCATGGCTTGGTGGGCGTGGTGTGCTTGGTGGGTGTGCTAGGGGAAGGATACTGCAAAATCTCCCCCCCCCCACACTCTGGGGCCAGCCAGAGGTGTTATTTGCCAGTTCTCTGAACTACTCAAAATTTCCACTACTGGTTCTCTGAACTGCTCAAAATTTCCGCTACCAGTTCTCCAGAACTTGTCAGATTTTACCCCTGCCTAGAATCATCCCAAATCACATATTCCCTATGAAGTTTTGTTGGCTAATAGAATTGAATGGATTTATGGAAGTGGCTGATAGAGAAAGGCATATTATTAATTATGGAAACAGGAAAAACTTTTATTAACTAATAATAACAGTTGAGAATAGAAATAGAGATGGCTTAAGAAGATTGTGGTATCTATTGTACCCCCTGATGTGTGTGTGTGTGAGGGGGGAGAGGGGGGGAGAGGGAGAGGGATGCCCTTTGTGGCTCAAACATCTTCCAGAGGTACTTTTTGAGGTACAAGCTGGATGAACCTGATTGTACCCATTTACAATAGGAATATGCAGAAAATGAGGTTGTCTGTGAGACTTTAGAAGCAGCCAATATTCTTGAGATGGCCCCAAGATTGCCACTTGGAGAGGCCCAACCTTTTTGATTAAGCTAATTATACACAGTGAGAGAATTTTTGTGAGTAAGTGATAATAGATGTCTTTCCATTTATCAGTTGTGCTGCTCTGCTCCTTTTTGCCAATAGTTCACAGCAGAAGAACCACGATAGCCTGCAGTTTCTACTGTATCCATTCACTGAGTCGTGGACTATTTTTCGTTCACCTCTCTCATTTTGAGACCCATATCAGCTCCTTCCAAACCACAATATTCTTAGTCTTCCTTCTCCTCTTGACCCATTTACTCTTCTTTTATATATTTATTTTACAATTCTGTCTTCACTCATTCTTCCTGTATAACCAAACCACTTCAATATGCTTCTTTCTTACCGTTAATTCATTGTTGTATTCAATCCATGAGTACAGCTCTTTCTTGCCCTTATCCCTTCTTGTTTTACCACACACCCGCATTTCCACTGCATTTAATTTACTTCTGTGTTTTTCTTTACACACCCAACTCTCATTTCCACATAGCAAAGTGGGCAGCAGCCCACTCCTATGTAGCCATTTTTGCTTCTTTCGTTCCTCACCACAGACCACATAACTACTCACTACCTTTCTGCAAGCATTTCAACTTCTTAGAATGTTTCCATCCATGTTCACATTTTAGTAAACATTCTACCCAAGTCTAGAAATTCATTTACTTGCTCAAACTTTTCATCATTTATGTATGACTTATAATTGTTCGCTTCATTTCCCCTGTCAAACACAACTATCTTGGTCAGACTAAACAACTCAAGTTGATCTGACCGAAAGCTTTTCTTTTGTAGTTTTGTGTCACCACTCTCCTCAAGTTCCAACCCGTAAAAACCCAAATTGGTATAAATCCAACAAAAATATATCATATCAAATAGTATTGCACATTAATTCTCTTACCTACATCCTGTGCTCAAAGGATTCATAACTCTTCATAAATACTATGTACTAGGAATATAGTGTAGAAGAACATACACATTTAAAAAATAATAATTTCTACTTACACTAATCTACTGCTTTAGACTGCAGTATTTTATAGTTAAATTTTGTACAGTGTTTTGAGAAAACCTTTACCAGAATGCAATGTGTTTAGGCCCTGAGCCTCTGAAGAAATAACAAGTCATAATCGGTGGATGCTTAATATGATATAGTATTTCATTCGTTCGTTCTATTCATTTTATTAATTTATGGAGTTTTTATGCCACTCCATTCCTATCTCTTCAAAGAAGAAGTGAATACAATGAATGCTGGAAGATAATATTTGTCATAAGGTGCTGACAAAAATCTGTCATGGTTTTCTGAGTTGAAGATGATGGTGATAGTGGCATAACCCAATGCAATGTTCCAGTGAGCAGGTCTGAGGCCTGGCAACTCTAGTTAAACCAATTTCTACTAGGAATTGTGTGGAATATGGTATCTGAAGCCTTTGAAAGCCATTGCCAATCAAACGTAACAGTAGAGAAGATGATGTAATGGGTTGACTTGGGATATAGCAGATTTAAAATTCAGTGTTGAAATGGAGGCTACTTTTCCCTTCAAGTATGTATTAACTGAGCCATAAATTATCCTTGAGAAGTTAGGCTAAGTTTCAGTACAGATTTTATAGACCAGTAGAGAGTATTTTTTTTACAAAGATTTGGACTCAAGCGATGACCAAACAGTGAGCTGATCTTACCATGTAACTTAAAGTCACTTATGTTGCTAGAAAAGTAAAGAGACTTTGTTGATTTGTTATGTGATAAAACTATGGATTTTAATTGCCTGATTCCTGGCTTCAGAAAAATGTATTAAATGTACATATAAATGTATTCTTTCTCTCCAATTATTTTTTTCCTCCTTTGTTTCTATGTTTAGAGCTGCAACCCTATGCTTTAGGTGACATCTGCAGAATAGTTATTTCCCATGACTTGGCAACAACAATTCTAATGAATTTAACCCAATATCATACTAGCTATTGTTGCCATCATCCTGCAGAGTCATCAACTATCAACTGCACTTCTACACAGCTGAGTCATCAGCAATCAACTACACTCCAGAGATTCTTCATATTGTTAAAGTGATTGTGACCAAATAGTTAAATCACTTAAAAAACAAACAAGTGAGGGACACCATGGCTTTTGGGATTTCTTTCTACACCTTTCCCAGCAGTAGGAAGTGTCTGTTTTTTATTCTGTGGCATCTGTATATGTGTGTATATTTTGTCCCCAAATAATAATCAAAATGTGTGCATCTTTGTGCACTGATTGTGTGTGAGAGACTCTAATCTTGGTAGTGTATGGGTAGGCGCAATGGTGTGTTTCTGCTTTCCTCTTAAATTGCATCTTTGCATGTTTGTGTATGTGTGTGCACTAGAAAGCATATACAGTACTTCACCATGGATCCCATGATCCGAAAGAAGGAGGGAGGGGGTTTAAAATAAAGGAGTTGGTTGCATTCCACATTACTGCCAACTGCGTCTCCCAATGGGATGCCTTGGGAGATTTTTTTTCCTGAAATTTGGCCGCCCTGAGTCTTCAGAGAGGGGCGGCATACAAATTGAATTAATAAATAATAAAGAAAGAAATAAATGTTTTTCTCCACAGCATCCAGCCTGATCCAGACTATTTTTAATCTCTATGTCTCGCACTGAGTTTAGTCCTTTTCTGTTCAGTTTTTGAAGAGTTATCCTGCAGAAAGACAGACAGGGTTTTCTTTCCCACAGTTAGATCAATGAGTTTCCTTTTCCCATTCTTGAATTAGGAGGAAATTATATCAACATACATTATACTGCTCCCACAATCTAGCTTTTCTACTTCTCACCAGTGACATTGGGCAGTGTTGCTGTCCTCACACAATTTCATATGTGGTAGTTTCTGAGCAGCAATTGGTGTACCCCATGTTGTCATTTCCCTTCCCGCCCAGCATTATCTATTAGTAGGCCAGCCAGCAAACCAGTGGTGAAATCCAAATTTTTTTACTACCAGTTCTGTGTGAGTGGCTTGGTGGGCATGGCAGGGGAAAGATACTACAAAATCTCCATTCCCACCCACCCCCGGGGGAAGGATATTTTAAAATCTCCATTCCTACCCCACTCTGGGGTCAGCCAGAGGTGGCATTTGCCGGTTCTCTGAACTACTCAAAATTTCTGCTATCGGTTCTCCAGAACCTGTCAGAACCTGCTGGATTTCACCCCTGCAGCAAACACAATCTTCTGAACATGGATGATGGTTCAACTTTATTATTTAATTATTTGGCTTTAATTTGTATTATTTACTGAGTTGGAGGTAGGAATTAATCTGAATCCAATTTGCACTAATCTACCTATCCTAGATTTGACTGGTCAGAGAAATAGAAGATTAATATTCTTGGGCCAAACAGCTCTTCTCCATCAAAACAGTTTGCCAGAATCATTAAAATATTGATTATTCAATATTGCCATCAGGTTGGTGTCAACTGTTGTGGACTACATAGATAGATTTTCTCCATGATAGCCAGTTCCTAACTTGAGTCTTTCAGATCTCCAAATAGGGGAGCCATCACTAACTGAGTCCATTTACCTTGCTGCTGGTTATTCTCTTTCCACCTATCCCAATACTGGAGCCTTTTCCAGATCATTGCATAATATGCCCAAAAATAAGATAAATTGAACCGATCATTTGTGCCTTGAGTAAGATCTCTGATTTGTTTGATGATCCATTTGTTTTCTTGGCTCTCCAAGTATTTTCACAAATCTTCTCCAACACCAAAATTTGAAAGTGTCAATAGTCTTTCTATCCTGCTTTTTCAAAATCCAACTTTCACTTGTGTAGATTGTCACAGGGTATATTGTGGCTTGCATGATTCCGATTCTTGTCTGTATAAGCAACTGAATATCTTTTTCAAGGCTTTTCTATGTTGGTATAGTCTGCAGCATATTGGTGCAGTATATTGGTGCTAGTCTGCAGCATATTTCTTGACTGCTTCTTCCTTTGCTACTGATGGTTGCTCTCTACCACTTCAGAATAGCAGAATAACAGAGTTGGAAGAGTCCTGGAGGTCTTTTAGTCCAAACCCCTGTGTCAGAGTTCCAAGTAATGCTCCCAATGACAGAAGACTCTGAGGTTTAAAGTTCCTCAAAGTTCCATTTTATTAGAGATGTCATATTGGCACATCTGGGAAAACCCAAATCTGAAAGCTTCCAGGTTTTCCCCACCCAAAGAAAAGTCCAAGTCCCTGCCTAGTACCCACATGTCCAACACATGGTCCAATCAAGCACCATCCCAACTGGAGATGCCTCCCAGTTCCAGCCCTCCAGGTACAGGGCAAGATGTCCTTAACTCTCTGAGAAAGGAATGTTATTATGACTATATATCATCCATGCTCCATACAATCCCCCCTCTCAATTTCCCACAGAAGTAAATGTGGCAGGCCTGAAGGCCCAATGCAAAAGATGGCTTCCAGGCCTGACACCTTGCTTAATCAGAATAGAGCAGGAAGGGACTTTGGAGGTCTTCTAGCCCAACCCTGCTTAAGACCCTATACCATTTCAGACTGGTCGCTGTCCAGTCTTTTCTTAAAAACCTCCAGTGATGAAGCCCCTACAACTTCTGAAGGCAAGCTGTTCCACTGGTTGATTGTTCTCCCTTCTTTATATTTAATTGTAGTCCCATTTTTTCCACTGTTCTCCTTGACTTTTATTACTAGAGGTTGTGGGTCCTTTGAATTTTCATAGGAGGAGCAGCAGCTTTTGTTATTGAGAGAATCCCTAACAAGCACTCCCAGGGCTCTCTTGTCTCTCTGCCCTCTCCCTCCTGGAGCCACCTTCTCTGTGCATTATTTTTTTGGTCAGGCAAAGAACTGCTTCTCTCTCCTACCTAACATTTCTCTCTGTGTGTTGTGTTGTGTTGTGCTGTGCTGTGCTGTGTGTGTATGTGTTTGTGTGTATGATGTGCTTTCCCTACTTTAAAAAAATCTCTCCTGCATACATTTTATATATCCATACACCAAATATGATTTTTTTAGAAATCAGTTTTTTCTCTCCTAGGAGTTTAATATTCCACAGTCTTAATGTTAGATAGATAGATAGATAGATAGATAGATAGATAGATAGATAGATAGATAGATAGAATTGTTTATTGACCAAGTGTGATTGGACACACAAGGAATTTGTCTTTGGTGCATATGCTCTCAGTGTACATAAAAAGAAAAGATACATTCGTCAAGAATCATAAGGTACAACATTTAATGGTAGTCATAGGGTACAAATAAGAAATCAAATCATACTAGGAAGCAATCAATATAAATTGTAAGGATACAGCAATAAGTTACAGTCATACAATCATAAGTGGGAGGAGATGGGTGATAGGAACGATGAAAAGATTAATAGTAATGCGGACTTAGTAACTAGTTTGACAGTGTTGAGGGAATTATTTGTTTAGCAGAGTGATGGTGTTAGGGAAAAAGCTGTTCTTGTCTCTAGTTGTGCAGTGCTCTATAGTGTCATTTTGAGGGTAGGAGTTGAAACAGTTTATGTCCAGGATGCGGGGGGCCTGTAAGTATTTTCACAGCCCTCTTTTTGGCTTGTGCAGTATATAGGTCCTCAATGGAAGGCAGGTTGGTACCGATAGTTGTTCTAATTATCCTCTGAAGTCTGTGTCTGTCTTGTTGGGTTGCAAAACCAAACCAGACAGTTATAGAGGTGCAGATGACAAAACTCAATAATTCCTCTGTAGAACTGTATCAGTAGCTCCTTGGGCAGTTTGAGCTTCCTGAGTTGGCGCAGAAAGAACATTCTTTGCTGTGCTTTTTTGATGACGTTTTTGATGTTTTTTTACATCCAAAGCTAAAACCTATAGGAATGCAGGGCCCAACAATGGAAAAGTGTTGGGGCATTCCTGCAGGCTTGCTGTGTCAACTGGATAGATTACTATATTTGATTCCATCACCCTTCTTTGCCAGAGATTGTCCAAATCTATTAGCCCTTCAAGGCAGGCAATGTAGGATATTCTAATATCAAAAGCCTCTGCACATTTCACTGTCCTATGTTATCAAGGCAGGGTTAGTTGAGTTTCTTTCTGATACTTGCTTCAATATGGTTCTAGGTGCTTCACTGGGAGTTTGGAGAGGCATGGAGTAACCTCCGTGAGGTCACATCTCAAAAATAGCCTATGGAGATTCTCAGTCATCCAGGTCATGGTTGTCCCAAAAGTGTTTTTTTTAAAAAGGCAACTGCACTTCCTTTGTTTTTCCTTGAAAACATTTCACTTCTCATCCAAGAAGCTTCTTCAGTTCTGACTAGATCAGGGGTCTGCAACCTTAAACACTCAAAGAGCCATTTGGACCTGTTTCCCACAGAAAAGAAAACACCGGGAGCCACAAAACCCTTCCCATGCCTGACTATTTCTTGAGCGGCCACAAAACTAGCATATGTAGTTGAATTTCTTCTGTTCTGTTTTCTTCTGAAACTTTTCTTTTCGTGGATTTATCCATGGTTGGCCTACCTGGGGTTAAAAAGCTCAATAAATCATGTGCCGGCAAGTGTCGCACATTGGCGGCTGTGAGTGATATTTTGAATGCTAGGGAGCCACAGCAGAGAGGTGACAGAGCCACATGCGGCTCCAGAGCCGCAGGTTGCTGACCCCTGGACTAGATCTTAGAAATAGTTGAAAATGACTTTGTGCTGTAATAAATGGACTGTGAGAATTAGAGTCATAATTTTGTTCCAATGTGTTTTTGGATTGCAAAGAATCAAAAGGATTAGTCCATTATTTTAAGCAGTATATTGGTATAAATGTGTGGCTAACAATTAAGAAGTTTTTTTCCCACATTGCCTGTAGTTCTCCTCTTTAGGGGCTGCTTCTCTGAAAAGTTGGTACCCAGAGTTTATAACTCCCTTCCCTGAAGAGCCTCATCCAACTTCTTCTCATTCTTATTTTTGGAGAAAGGTTCAAAAACCATTCTGCTTCTAAGCACTTTTGACAGGAACAGAGGGAGTGCCAGTTTTGAATTTCCCTGCTTATTTTCTTTGCTGTCCGCTGCTTAGCTGTTTGTTAGTTTTTGGTCTTGCTCCCTTGTTAGATTTTTTTTTAAATAACTATTTTACATATAGCAATTTCTGGAATATTTTTGAGAAGGAAAAGGTCATTAAAGCTGTTCGACAAAAACAACTCTGTCCCTCAAGACTCGGTGATTTAACTCTGCAACTTTTAAAATCAAGTATCCAATCCACGTTTATGCTTATTACCTAATACGTTCTTGACAAATAAACAAATAAAAATAAAATAAAAGTATAAATCATCAATTCATGAACATCCAATAAATATAAATATCAAGGACAAAAAGAAAAAAAAAAGGTAAAACACAACATAAACACAATGGATAAACATAACACCCTAAAGGTGTGAACTGGAAGCAGAAAAAACACACTGAAGGATCATATTCTTGCTTGCTTGAGATATAAACATAAATAAGTGGTTGCCTCATAAAGAGTTAGCTAACTCCCTGAGTATTTAAAAATCTATTTTATATTCTGTCTCCCAATACTTTGGATAACAGGATATTCCTATTGATTTTAATTATCAAGATTGTCAATAGGGCACTTTTTAAAATTCTGAAATGTCTGGAGGAGAATTGGGCAGATTTTTTTTTCCTTTGCAAACCTCTTTCATTGCAATCTAAGCCAATGGATTTCCCCCCCCCCTTTTTTTTCCCCATGATGTTTTGCTCATTGAAGTCAATGGTCCAGTAAAGGGGAGTGTGGGAGGAATCGCAACGTACTGAAATAATGTTTGTGATCATGTTTCAACTGATTCATTTTCTAGCCTTGAATTAAAAATCTTGATCCATCTGAATATTTCAAATACTAAAACATGTTTGGAAGCTGCTGCTTTATGTGGGGGCTGAGTCAATTGCCCCCATACAAAAGGCTCCCAATGCTCTTCTGGTTAAACCTTCAAATTAAAACCAACACTCCATTGGAACTAACTATTGGCTCTCCAGTGCTCCAACAACAGAGAAAGTCAGAGCATGTCTTGTAATCACAAGACACAAAATAAGAGAATCAGAGCCATCTGCTTCTCATAGGAATGTTGTCTTCTTGCTTTGGGCTTTTTAGTGGTATTACTGATCTCATCTTCAGATCTTTGACTCGGTATGAAATGAATCCTATCCCTGCTCCAAAGAGATATGTTAATATAGTTTTCCAGACAAGGCCTAATCTGCTTATGTTCCTTGCAAGAGCACTAAAGGATGGGCAGCATATAAAATGAGAGAGAGAGCAGAAGGGAGAGGGAGAGGGGGAGAGAGAGGGAGAGGGAAGGAAAGAGAGAGAACTGGTAAAGGTGAATTCTATTGCCACCCCTTTTTTTCCCCAAATATCTCCAAGAGATGAAGACATTCATGTCATCAGTTTTCCTAGAATTAGGCTAAAGTTGAAAGAAACATTTTACCTAAGGAATTAGAATATGTCTTTCGTCAGGTTTTTGCAGTATATAAGAGTTGGTTCTGTTTAATTGCTCTTTATTTAAAGTAGGATTGTTACATTAATTCAGGCTGCAGAATCTCTTCGCTTTAAAAAAAAATCTCAGAAACTCTGTTCGAAAGACAATGCTCCCATTGCAGAAGTGCTCAAACTTTCTCAATTCTCAGTGTTCTTTGTGTCTCAGTAATTTATTCATGATGCCCTTAGGCCAAAAGAAATACATAATTGTTCCATTTATGAAGTAGTTAGGTCCCAATTTAAAATATCCTGCGGCACCCCTGTGAGTCATCTGTTGCACCCAGTGGTACTGTGGTGCTCAGTTTGGGAACCGCAGCTCTTATGGTATAAAATTGGCTTCATTTAAAAGTGAACTGTTTTCCTCTTTAGTCTGTCATGTAATCCTTTTCTCTCTCTTTTTTTTAATAATATTTTTATTGAAGTTTATAAAGACAAAAGCCAAACACAAACTAAGGAGAATATAAACAAGAAGAAATAGAAAGTGCAAAAAGGTTGGAAGAGAAAAGGGATGGATGGATGGATGGATGGATGGATAGATAGGTAGGTAGGTAGAGATAGATAGATAGATAGATAGATAGATAGATAGATAGATAGATAGATTAGATAGATAGATAGGTGATAGAGATAGATAGATAGATAGATGATAGAGATAGATAGATAGATGATAGATAGATAGATAGATAGAAAGATATAAGATAGATAGATAGATAGATAGATAGATAGATAGATAGATGATAGATGGATGATAGATGGATGGATGGATGGATGGATGGATGGATGGATGGATGACGATGGATGGATGGATGGATGGAGAGAGATGATAGAATACTGTACAATAAAAACCACTAAGGTTTGTTTTTTGCAAAACAAAATAAAAAACTGATTAGAAGTATTAGAAAATAATTCTAATAAGTATTAGAAAATCAGTTCATTCCTAAATTTTCAGTGCATGATTATGCTATAATGTTCTTTCTGCTAATCTACAGGGCAGCATCAACACAGAACCATAGAGAGCTCTACCCTGTTCCTGACACAAAGCCAATCTCTGTATCTTCCAAGGAGATCGTGGTTCAAGGCCACACCAAGATTTGAAGTTTGCTGGATGACCTTCAGACAGTTATTTTCATATCCAAAGTTACCCTACATGAAGTAGGAATAAAAAATGGAAAAAATCTAGATTGGAGAACAATATGAGCACAACTAGAATTCATAGGATATAATAAACTAACTAACTAACTAAATAAATAAATATAAAGATCAGCCCATACACTATGTCTACTACTGCATATATACTTATTAGAGGCGGCATTCTCTCATCGCAGAGACCCTAGATTCAGAAACACTGTTCTGCTCAGGGAGCATGAAAGCATTACAAAAAAATCAACTCTCATGCATGAGTGTTGATTAGGCATGTACGAAAAACCCAACATGGTAACTTGGCCAGGAGAGCGAGGGGGAATTGCCAGCAAGTGCCCCATCTGGACACATCATGGGGATCCAGAACTTTTTAGCCAGGCTCTGCCTGCAGCTGGTTTGTCAAAGAACTCCCAAGTTTTGTATTGGCGCTCAGCTCGAGCAAAGTAGTTTTTCCCAACTATGTAAGTACTTGCTGTACCTTCCTCCCCCCTCTACCTCCCAAATCTTTATTACACTGGAATGTTGATGAGCTTTACACTTGCCACGCAGAAGGAATGAGGTAGATTGAGAACTTCGGGAGAAAGAGCCAAGGACTCAAACAACTACTTAGAAAAAGCCCTGAGTGTAAATTAAGATTGTCTATTTGGGAAGAGTTGCATGTAGTGTATCCAAAGGCAATGGCGTAGGGTCAATGACCCCTTATTATTCCTCATCCCCTTGGAGGAGATCCAGAGAAAGCAAACAGATACCCTTTTGAGGCAGTGGCAGGGAAGGACTCATAAAGGACAGAAATATCCACCACAGAATATGGGAAACAGATGTTCCTATATCACAGTGATGGCTAACCTTTTTGCCATCGCGTTCCAGGAGAGGGGGGACGGGGGAGGGTCACACACGCACCCACGCGCATGCGTGCGCAACCCCTCCCCCCCCGCTCCTGGCACATGATGGCCTGGTAGGCCCGTTTTTCTTTCTTACCTGGTTCCAGATCCTCTCTGTGTATCTGGGAAGGGTGAAAACAGCCTTTCCCACTCCCTTGGAGGCCCTACGGAGGCTGAAAGGGCCCATTTCTCAACTCTCGGTGGGACAGGAAGTGACATTTTTTGCTGTCCCCAATCTCCAGAACCTCTCTAGGAGTCTCTAGGAGCCTCTCTAGGAGTCTCTAGGAGCCTCTCTAGGAGTCTCTGGAGGCTGGAGACAGGAAAAAACGTCACTTCCTATCCCACCGGGAGTCGGGAAATGGCCCTTTCAGCCTCCGTAGGGCCTCCAAGGGAGTGGGAAAGGCTGTTTCCGCCATTCCCAGATACACAGAGAGGATCTGGAGCCAGGTAAGAAAGAAAAACGGGCCTTCCCCACTCCACCCCCAGGCCCTCCAGAGGCAGGAAACAGCCTGTTTCCCTACTTCTGGTGGGCCCAGAAGGCCTGAAAATCAGCTGGCCGGCACGCGCATGTGCCCCAGAGCTGACCTGGCGTGCCCACTAATATGGCTCTGCGTGCCACCTGTGGCACGCGTGCCACAGGTTCGCCATCACGGCTATATCATGTCAAAATTAACGGTAGGGCAATAGGATGCCACTAGTATTGACAAACTCCTTTATTGGAAGGAATGGCCCCATCTATGTTCATGCCAGGTTTGGAATATTTTTTCACATAGTCCTGGCACTATTCCTTCAGGGAGATTGCATCCCTGGATTCACATGCTTGTACCCCCAAGCTCCTGTTTTGCAATCTGAGGGGTTGGAGTTTCACAGAGCTGGAGACTTGGAAATCTCACCGATACCTGCCTTCCAGCTCTTTGGCTCTCTCCTTTAACTTAAACTAATTTTTCCCAATCTCAACAACTTTAAGATGTATGGAATGCTGGGAATTGAAGTCTACACAACAAGTTGCTGAGGTTGAGAAACACTGTCAGGCTGAGGAACAGGGGTGTCAAACTCACGTCATCATGGCCGTGTCATGTGACATATCAGACTTCCCCCCCCTCCTTCGCTAAACCAGGCCTGGGTGTGGCCAGTGCGGGACGCATCCAGCCTGCGGGCCAGGAATTTGACAGCCGTGCTGTAGAAGGTAAGCTATGGTGTATTTTCCAAGGTCATCCTTTATCTTCTGTTTAGTCATATTTTGTCTTTCAATAGTCTATTATTCCATTAATAATGCAAACATTTGTACTTTAAGATTTAATTGAATGTTTGGAATAGCTGTATTCTTAATTTAATTGGTTAATTCTTCCTAGCTCTTGAATTCTTTTTTTATTTAATTTGGTTTGGATTGCTAAATGATTGGTAATGATTTAATGATACAATTAAATTGTTCATTGAGCCACTTAGGGCTTAGTTATTGGAAGGGAAAGGAAAGTATACATACAAACATAAAAGGATATGAAAACATTGTTTATGATAGTTTAAACTACTTTTCCAAGGAATCTATATTACCATTTAAATACTAGGCAAAAGTATTTAAAGTAATCTGTTCCAAAAATCTCCTTCGAAGGCTGGATTTGGCCCAAGGATCTGCAGCTCCTAACCTATATCAAAAAGGAGAGAAGAAGGAAATAAGGGATGAGGAAAGAGATATGTATGGGAAGGAACAGTGCCACATCTTTGCGGTTAATTTCACTTTCAGGACAAAAGTCAAGAGGTTGTACATTTTAAGGAAGAATTTAAAGGGGGAAATGGAACCACTCACAAAGCTGAGAGACTTCTAGGTGTATGGAGTTGAAAGAAATACCTAAGAAAATTCCAAAATCTCGCCCTCCCTCCCTTCATTACTAATTATGGGTTTTATGCAAACACCTGATCATCTCACGAGATGAAATATATGAAAATTCTATAAAGTCTTGTCCTTGCAAATTTCTGATTATTGGGATAGATTGGTGTATGACAGAAATTCCTCCTTCATGCTATACAGAAGAGACTTGGAAATAAGCCAAACGGAGACATGAACTTGGGTAATTCAGAATGAGATCATGGATTGGTAATCAGTGGTAAGAAACTAAGGAGTTTCCTTCACCCAAGCAGGATGTTGCTTAGGCAAAATTCGGACAAAGGAAAGATGCCAAATTTGTCCCCTGCACAAGGATGGGAAGTCTAGGAGACAGCTTGGACAAGGAGCCTGGCGTATAGAAGGCTCAATATCAGCAGAGGAGTCTAAATGTGGATTGAGTCCCTGAGGAGAGGTTCTGGATGCTACCATCCAAAGTGAAATGCTGTGGAAGAGGGAGGCGCAATCATGTCTATACTTGAGAGAGAGAACTGGGAAGGCCAACTTTGATGGTGTTGCCTCCTTTAGGCAAGCAATAAAATAGTTCACAACTCTGATTTCTGGAACTAGTCACTGTTTCTCTCCTGGTTTCACAAACTGTTGACACTCATTGGGACTTGTAAAGCCCTATTTTTACGCCAAAGGTCTCTTATTCTTTTTGTTGGCTTGGATGGAATTATGGTATAAACGTTTAAGAAGAATCTTGGTGGACGAGACCAAAGGCCCATCAAATATATCATCTGTGTTCCTATAGAAGTCATCCAGAGGCCTCTGGATAACTCACAAATAGGCCATGAAAATAATAGGTCTCTCATTGTTTTTGCTTTCCTGTAATTGATACTTTGCAGAAGACTGTCTCAGAGCATTAGATTTTCACTTCTAACTCATGCTAATGAGAACACTGCTGGGTCAGACTAAATCTACTTCATATATCTCCCATTCCAAAATGATGGGATGGTGTATTACCCATTTTTGCCCTAAAATGACAACAAAGGGTTCAGGGTTGTAATTCACCCTGGGGATATAGATGGGAGATGATGACACTGCACCAGAGACATCCTCATCTGTAATGGAAAATGTGGATGTCCTAGGAAAGTCCTAGGAAACGATCAGATAAGAGAGGTAACAGTCAGAAAAAGAAACTGAGGATGAACCCTCCCTAACTGAACAGATGGTTAAAAATGGCAGCAGAAAGTTGTACTTTCAGACTTGCAAGAGTCTGTGAATGTAGCTTTACAATAAAGTAGAATTAGCTCATCTGCCTGGCTTACCCCGGAGGGCTGTTAAGATCTGCCCTTCCTCTTCCTCCTACAAAAGCAGCGAGGAGATGAAGATGAGATGAAAGTGAGGATAGATTTATACCCCAACTTCTTCTCTGGAAGCTCAAAGCAGCTCCCACACTTCCCATTTTTCAAAGAGCGATCCTCTAAACCGGGTGTCTGCAACCTGCGGCTCCAGAGCCACATGCGGTTCTTTTGTCCCCCTGCTCCCTGTCAGCTAAACCAACCACTGGCTGGCCCCTCGCCCTCCCCTCCCAGTCCCTCCTCACCTGGCCTGAGAAGGTAAGGGTGATGGCAGGGAATGGAGACTCTCTGCATATTCCAGAGCAGGAGTGAAGTACCCCTGTACTTGCCATATCTCGCAGGCACTTCTTCCGGCCCTTGTTGGTGCTGCGCGCACCTCGGTCGCTTGGGGAGAGGCACAATTTGCTCTCCACTACAAGACACTGGCCCAGCCTAGTTGCGACCGATGCTCTGCATTGTAATGGGCTCCAGGAGGAGGAGGGGACACCATCTCCCCCATTGTAAAGTGCGCTAAATTTAACTGGGATGTGCAAGGCGCTGTGAGAGCAGCGGGCAGGCTATGGAGGTGGCAACAGGAGTGGTGTCGGCTGCAGCCAGGCTGAGCCAGTGTCTCGGGGCAGAGAGCAAGTGACGCATCTCCCCAAATGACCAAGATATGTGCAGCACCAACAAGGACCGAAAGAAGCACCTGCAAGTACCTGTAAGTACAGGGGAACTTTACTCCCACTCTGGAATATGGAGCAAGTCTCCATTGCCTGCCATCGCCCTTAACTTCTCAGGACAGGCAAGGAGTGACTGGGAGGGGAGGGCGAGGGGCCAGCCAGTGGTTGGTTCAGCCGACAGGGAGCCACAACAGGGGGACCAAAGAGCCACATGTGGCTCCAGAGCCACAGGTTGCAAATACCCGGCTTAGAGGATCTCTCCTTGAAAAATGGGAATAACTCTCACAGTCAGCCTGGACTTTCCTGCTCTAGAACAGCCTCAGACATTGGCACCAATTCATGCACCACCAATTCCACAAATAGCCTTGGAAGCATAGTGGACTAATGCACTGTTATTAACATCTGCTGCCTGCAATTACTGCAAGTTCAAATCCCACCAGGCTCCAGGTTGACTCAGCCTTCCATCCTTTCAAAGGTAGGTGAAATGAGGACCCAGATTGTGGGGGCAATGAGCTGACTTTGTATAAATATACAAAAGTATGAAGGCTATTGCTTGACGCATTGTAAGCCGCCCTGAGTCTCCGGAGAAGGGCGGCATATAAATTAAAGCAAAAAAAAAAAAATGACATTATCTAAGAGAGGCCCTTTCTGAAAAAAGGCCAAGCCACCCTGATTTACCCCGGCAGTCTTCCCTTCCCCTCTACCCCGCCCTCCCCCCTGAAACCCTCTCTTGGGAGAATGTCTGTGGACTTTGGATGAAGCTGTGGGGGGGGGGGGAGGCGGGGCCAAGTGGGGTGGAACAGCATCATACCTTCCATGTTACTTCATTCATTCCTGCCTCCATTTAGAACTGTGTTTATTTTATTTCTCTGGAAGATTTTGGCCCTGGCGCAAGTTGCTTTTGCACAGCAAGTGCTCCAGCAGCCAAGCAGCGGGGAGCTGCCTCCACCCACAGGAATGCAACTCCATGGACAAGGTCTGGCCACCAGAGACAAGCCACGGTGCACCTGCCAGCAACAGGCTCTTTTGCCTCGGCGAGGGAAGCGTCCGTGCAAGTGGAAAGGAGAATCAAGGCAGCGAGAGTGCCAGGTCAAAGGTGTCAAAAACACGGGGATGGAGCATTTGCTGCACAGGAAAACAAAGCCTGCCTTGTGTCCTCCTGAAAGCCGTGTTGTGTGCAGAGTGAACAGCACCAAGGTGCAAGGAACATGGTGAAGAGGCCAGGGCCAGGATCTCCGAGGTTTATTCCTAATGTTTTCCTAAACTCTGATCATCACGAACATGTTCTTTGTGAATTAAAATTAGAAACTCTTTGTCCATTTCCGATTTGGAAGGAGTATCCGTCTCCTGTTAAAATTCCACAGACAGCCTCCTATGAAGGCAAGTTGTTCTAGTCTGTAATTGCGTTGGGTGTGGTAATTCATTGCACACGCTGCAGCCATTCGCACCCCAGCAGTAGAAACAGAATTATCCATCTTCAGATAAAGTTCCTGGCTAGGTTTCTGTGTGATTTCTAGTTCTGGCCTTGATTGGGGTGTTTTGGGGGTTTTTTTGGGGGGGGGGTGGTCAGCATTTGCTGGAGGGTGTTATGCTGCCTTATCTCTACACTGGATATGGATTAATTTGGAGAACCTGAAGAATTACCTGTCCCAGGGAGGCTGATTGGAAAAAAGCCAAGGCAAGCTTTAGTCTCATGCATAGGTTGAAACTCAGATACTTTGGCCACCTAATGAGGAGGAAGGACTCACTGGAGAAGAACCTAATGCTGGAAACGATTGAGGGCAAAAGAAGAAGGGACGACAGAGAATGAGGTGACTGGATGGAGTCACTGAAGCAGTCAGCGTGAGCTGAAATGGACTCCAGAGGATGGTAGCAGACAGGAAGGCCTGGAGGAACGTGGCCCATGGGGTCACAATGGGTCAGATAACAACAATAGGTTGAATCAGCAGGGTCATTTTTTTTTTTTTAATTTGATTTACATGCTGCCCTTCTCCGGAGACTCAGGGCGGCTTACAATGCGTTAAGCAAAAGCCTTCATATTTTTGTATATTTTATACAAAGTCAGCTTATTGCCCCCACAAACTGGGTCCTCATTTAACCTACCTTAGAAAGGATGGAAGGCTGAGTCAACCCTGAGCCTGGTAAGATTCGAACCTGCAGAAATTGCAGGCAGCTGTGTTAGATTTTAGATTCGCTGGAAACTTTATCCAAGCCCATGATAGTCAACCTCTTTGACAGAGAAATACCATCACAAACGTAACCTGTAGAATTATTTCTAACAGTTGCATTAGTCATGGATTGAGAAGAGGCTTCAATGGAGGTCGTCAGGCTGTCTT
Source organism: Pantherophis guttatus (assembly GCF_059756535.1). Classification (NCBI taxonomy): domain Eukaryota; kingdom Metazoa; phylum Chordata; class Lepidosauria; order Squamata; family Colubridae; genus Pantherophis; species Pantherophis guttatus. Next base: position 325,584,911 of record NC_142063.1, on the reverse strand, counting down.
ATGGTTCTGCATGATAGAACCTCATTGCATTCTAGGGTGAAAGAATAAAGGCTCTCAGGTTTGAAACCCCCAGCTCAGCATTCTAAGAACTAAATGTACATACCAGCAACAACTGGGTTCCCGCAGAAAGTCAGCCCTTGGCCCAGCTTGCATAGAAAGCAGGTGGGAATCTGGAAGACAAGCCCCTCCCCTGACTGCAGTGAGCCATGATCCAATTGGACTTGTCAACCAGGAGCTGGCTGGGTCTTCTCTGCTTTGACTCAGCCCTGTATTTTGTCTGCCTGGATCCAGCCTTTCTGGTTTCAATTAACATCCATCTATGCATACCAGTCCTTTGGTGAGGGCTGGCTTGTAAAATTGATAACACAGCGTCCCCACATTGCTCCACGTTTTAAGTGGACTCTTGAGAGTTGGGGAAGTTGTTTTCTGTTGTGCCTTGCATCCCTTCGGTGAGTTGTCCTGCACGCTCAGCTAATATCAGTTAGAGATACAGTCCCTGGTAGGGGTGAGACAAGACAGAATGGCATATTTAGTAACCCCAATATACTGAAAAAGTTCTGGCAGACAAACTTGGATAGGAAGCATCCCACCCTGTCTTCATTAGGACTGCTGCTTTCATCCAACCAGCCCTCTAATCCACTGAATCGCCCTCACTTATAACACATGTCCTTCCAACATGTTTCATTTCTTTGCTGCATTCATAATCCTCGTGAGTGCTACACTGTTAAGCTAGACATGACCCTTCCATTGGAAACACCTAATTATACTGAATGCAGTTGGAAGTAACAGAGGATTGCCCCCCCAAAGCTGCTGCTCCTGCTACTTCTTATGTTCCTATAAAGGAGAATATTTCTGGCTCAGGGTTGAAACGAGGGGTCCTTGATGCTCTCTGAGCTTGGTTTTTTTCTTACCAATAGGATCAGGGGTGAAATGCTCCCGGTTCGGACCGGATCGCCTGATCCAGTAGTGATGGCAGCGGGTAGTTCGAAGAACTGGTAGCAAAAATCCCTGCCCCCCCCCCACCATGCCCAGCTGAGCCGCATGAAGCTTTTTTTTTTTTTAACTTTTAAAAGCATTTTTTCTACAACCTCTTCCGACGAAATGCTTTTAAAAGTTAAAAAAAAAAGCCTCTGATGATCGTGTGGTTCAGCTGGGAACGTCAGAGGCTTTTCAAAGCATTTTTTTCTGCAACCTCTTGGCCGAAGAGGTGGTAAAAAAAAACGCTTTGAAAAGTCTCTGACGTTCCCAGCTGAGTTGCCTGATTGGCAGAGAAGCATTTTTTTAAAAGCCTCTCTGACGATCCCAGCTGAGTTGCCTGATCGGCAGAGGCTTTTCAAAGCATTAGAAAAAATGCTTTGAAAAGTTTAAAAAAAAAAAAAGTTGGCCACGCCCACCCAGTCACAATACCACCACCACCACCAAGCCACGCCCACAGAACCAGTAGTAACAAATTTTACATTTCACCCCTGAATAGGATAACATCAGCAGCACTGGCGCACGGACGATATTACCTGGTTTGGGTAATGAAATGTCTATAAGAAAACAACCAAGCTCAGAGAGCACCAAGGACCCCTCTTCTCTTCCTCTTCTGCTTCTTCCTCATTGACGTTCTCAGGTGTGATGTGACCAAAAAGTACTTCTCTTTTTTTAAATTATTATTTCCAGTTACTTTTGGCCTAATTGTGTCTGCCGAATGATAAAGGACTCTGCTGATCTCCGGTGTCTTCAGCCTCATTATTATTTCACACACTTCACCGCTGAAAAATAAAATTTTGCTGAAAGGGTGTCTGCATCAATTGTGAAATACAAAAAAAAAAGATATTCTGCACATGCTCAAAAGGTATTTTATTGCCAAGAAAGAAGCATACATTTTAGGATGTGGTCAGAATGTACACAGAAGATTCACAAAAGTCATACGCCAAGAGCAAGTTTTCAAGTTGTGTCTGGCTTGAGTTAAAAAAAAAAAAAAGCTGGTAGTCAATTGCCTTATAAAAGTAGGTTTCTGCAATACACAAATGGATGGAAACTAGGTGGCTCAAGTGGAAGACAACTGAGCTTGTCGATCAGAAAGGTCAGCAGTTCGGCGGTTCAAATCCCTAGTACAGGTCTCCTGCGTGAGCAGGGGGTTGGACTAGATGACCTCCAAGGTCCCTTCCAACTCTGTTTCTGTTACTGAATGATGGAAACAAAGGGGAATCCCCCTCTCTGCTGATAGCAGCAAAAAAAAAAGGGGAAATTGACTGAGGAGAGATTCAACCTAGAAATAAGGAGGAACTTTCTGACCGTGCGAACAATCAACCAGTGGAACAGAAGTTGTCTTTCGAAGTTGTGGGAGCTTCATCACTTGAGACTTTCAAGAAGAGATTGGGCTGCCATTTGTCAGAAATGATGCAGGATCTCCTGCTTAAGCGGGGGGTTGGACTAGATGACCTATAAGGTCCCTTCCAACTTTGTTTATCTGTTATCTGTTATTTAAAATACATTCTTTGGATGTGGGGTCCCTTCAAGTCAGGCTTCACTCCTGATGTTTTCATGGACAAGTCCATGTGTTGTCTTGCAAATCTCGTCAAAAGTAATTTGCTCTCCTTCCGAGAACTGAGACACAGTTCCTGACCCAAAATCAGCCAGTTGGTTTCCATGCCAAAGGAAGGACTCAGGCCTCCCTGTTCCTAACTCATTGCCTTTAACATTACACCAAATTGACTTTCAACATATATCCTGCTTCCCACAAGGTCCTATCCCCTTGAATTCCCAGCCATCTGTGGAAACCTCCGGAAGCTCATTGATGGATGTTCCCAGCATAATCTGACACTTGACTATTTTATTTATTTATATTTAGGGAATTTACATTGCCGCCTATTTGCACATGGCGACTCAAGGCAATTTACAGAATATAAAACTCCATATAAAAACAATAAAACTAATAGAATGTTGAATGTTCCTGGATCATCATGGTGGCAATGAGCTAATGAGCCACCTGGAAATGTCAGCAGGGAAAGGAAAAGCCTGCAGCTTTTGGATTACAAAAGCCTGAGGTAAAGAAGCAGAGCCCAACCTATGTCACTCGGGCAAACCATGGAGCACGTTCTTCCTGGGCCACTTCATGTTGCAACTAGCCCTTTTAGCATCTGAGTTCAGCAATCGTTCTCCAATTCTGGATTTGGGCACTGTTGTCAATTGCCACAGCCTGGACTTGATGACATCCGTTGGAGACAGCATTTCCACAGGCCTGGAACAAAGGCCCAAAGAGGGACATTTCAACAACCATTTTCACAGCCTGTTTCAAAAGTCGCCGAAGGTCACCAGATCGTGAAATCCCAGCCCAGATCCTCAAGGGAGTCAATACTAACAAAGACTATTCAGTATCACTTGTCTCTAGCAGGCCAAGTGGTCTATGTATCGATTTCATGCCAGCTCAGTCTCTTCCCAGGCCTGCGCTTCAGGCCTTCAGCTTTTTCTTTTGAATTAATTCAAGCTGGCAGCCACCTGGGCTCGGCTCCAAGTCTCTAAGATCAGCTTTGGACCGAGTGTGGGACTGGATGAATTCTATCAGTGAACCCCAGCTCTTCAATTCTTTAATGAGTGCTGCCAAGCCTCAAGTCTGCTTAGCAGTTACACATTTGAAATCCCAACTCTCAGATGCAGGGGCAAGTATTTAATGCAGTTTTCCTTGCTTAGGGTTATTGTTTAGGTGGAAAATTGCTAGTAAAAAGCTCCCTCCACTCTGATTCAAGGAGTACAGCAGCATTATTTGCTGCCTCCTTGGGCTTGGAGTACAATGTCCACTGAGCCCTAGTACACTTTGTCAATCTCCTGGTACATGTGATGCAACATTACTTATTCTCATAGAAAACAACTTTCCAAGGCCTCTGACGTGATCCTTTCAAATAGAGGTGTCAGGTGTACCAATGTTTGAGCAAATTTATAAGCAAAGCAGATATTCTCCTAAGGCAGTGATGGCTAACCTTTTTGCCGTCGCGTGCCAAAAGCGGGGGGAGTGCGTGGGGGGGAGCATGCGTGTGCCCACACCCATAATTCAATGCCCCCCGGTGCCCCCGCGCATGCACGCACAACCTCCCCCTGCTTTTGGCACGCAACACCAAAAAGGTTAGCGGTGGGCCCAGTAGTCCTGTTTTTTTGCCCTCCCCAGGCTCCAGAGGCTTTCTTGGGTGGGAGGTGGGAGGGCAAAAACAGCCTTTCCCACCTCCCTGGAGGCCGGAAACAGCCTGTTTCCCGAATTCTGGTGGGACTGGATGGCCTGAAAATCAGTTGGTCAGTGGGCGGATGCATGCTGGAGCTCAGCTAAGGCAATGCTCGTGTGCCCACAGATATGGCTCCGCGTGCCACCTGTGGCACCCGTGCCATAGGTTCGCTATCACAGTCCTAAGGAATTTGTTGCAATATTTTCAGGATCAGACTCAATAATAATAATAAGAGTTAGAGGTTTAAATATATTTCTCTTTTATTATAATAGGCATTCTATATTCACTGAATATTCACAGATAGAAGCAAAGAAAATGGTGAAGGTGGCTCCTTATATATACAAAGGGTGGAGCCAAGAGTGGGAGTGGTGAATTATGAATACATTAAGAGTCAAAGAATAAGTTAACCCCTGATATCCCATATATACATTATTTACACATTAGGGAATAAGGCATTTACATCTGACAAATCCCCCTCTAAATGCCGGTTCGCTATACAACACCAATTACATTCAGATTCAGGACAATATAAGACATACAATTTGGAAGTTAAGTATTTGTGCTGTTTAGAAGGTAAAGGCTTCGTCAATATGTCTGCTAATTGTTCAGAGGTATCACAATGCACTGCTTTGATAAATCCATCTTGAGACAATTGTCTCACATGCTTAAATTTTATATCTATATGCCTGGATCTTTGTCCAATGGCATCGGATCTAGATATTTCAATGGCTGCTTTATTGTCTTCATGCATAACAAAAGGCAAAGCAGGTTTTTTCCAAACATCTGAAATTAAATCATTAAACCATACAAGGTTATTTGCAGCTTTGGATAAACAAACATATTCCGCTTCTGTGGTTGAAGTGGCTACCAGTTCTTGTTTACCAGTGTACCAGTAAACTGGACAGTCATTTAATAGAAAAATATAACCAGAAGTACTTTTTCTGCATGATATATCTCCAGCCCAATCCGCATCTGCGTAACATGTAAGTTTTGGTTCTTTATTATCACTAGGTTCTAATACTAGGCAAAAGTCTAATGTACTTTTCAGATATCTTAAAATTCTTTTGACAGCTTCCCAGTGATACATTGTTGGTTTGCTAACGTGCCTTGATAATAAATTGAGTGGTAATGCAATATCTGGCCTAGTCCAATTAGATATATAAAGAAGTGAACCTATGACTGATCTATAAAATGTATTATCCTTGAATTCAGGGGAAGATTCATCAGTATTTCTTAGGAAATCAGTTTGCATAGGAGTGTCACAGGGTTTGGCATTGTTTAAATTGCATTTGTTTAGAAGTTCAATAATCTTATCTTTCTGAGTAAGTTTGAATCCCCTTCTAGTTTTGTTAATTTGTACACCAAGGTATTTGTTTACTTTACCTAGAGATTTCAACGAGAAATGTTCATTTAGCTTGTTTACAAAGATTTCTCTTCTCTCTTTGTGTTTTCCTATATATAAAATATCATCTACATAAATCAATACAAATTCAATGTAATCATCACTCTTTTTGACAAAGAAACAGTTATCAGCAGTGGTAGCGTTGAAATCCATGGTCTTAAGTACTTTTACCAAGCAATCGTACCATCTTTTGCCAGATTGCTTTAATCCGTATAAACTCTTGTTCAATAGCCAAATTTCATTTTTATTAGTGTATTGACTGTGAGGTGCTCTTACATATATTTCCTTATCTAGTTTTGCGTGTAGATACGCAGTCTGTATGTCATATTGAAATACATCAAGATTGAGTGCGGATGCTACTACTAGAGCTGTTTTAACACTCTCTGTTCTTACTGTGGGAGAGTACGTGTCAGTATAGTCCTCCGGATATTTTTGTGCATAACCTTGTGCAACCAATCTAGCTTTGTATAGGGTATTGCCTCCTTCTAGGTTTTTAATTTTATAAATCCACCTGGTACCAATAATTGTTTTATCTTTAGGTGCAATCGCAGGTGTGAATACATTTAATCCTTGCAAACTTTCCATCTCTTTTTTCATAGCTAGTTCCCATTTTTCTTTTTCTTCACGAGGGAGTTTTAATACTTCCTCATATGTATTAGGTGTTATTTGTTCACCATCCATATGCATTATGTAATCTCTGTATTTATTTGGTATTTGATTTCTGTTGTTCCTAATAGCTCTTTCAGGTTTGCTATGGTAGTCATGCAAATATCTTGCTTCCTTTTTTGTTAATGTGTCTGTCTTTATTTTGTGTTGACTATTTGTCCATGTTTTGGTTTTGTTTTTATTTTTGTTGATATTTTGATTTTCTATTGTCCCTTCCTCACGAGATTTTGTATCTTTGCATTTATTTGGAAATATTTCATTAAGATGTAATTTAGACCAGTTGGCCTGTTCATGGAACACAGCTGTTCTGGAAACTATAAATTTGTTATTATTATCAATGAATCTGTACCCTTTGGTGCCAGTTTCATATCCCATAAATCTTAGTCTTCTGGATACGTTTTCTCCCTTTCTTCTCAACTGTTTAGGTATGTGTACATCTGCAGTGACCCCAAATATGTGCATGTGTGCTAATTTTGGTTTCCTATTATACATCACCTCATATGGTGTCTTATTCACAATACTGGACCAGGTTCTATTTTGAGTGTAGTTTGAATAATGTAAGGCTTCTGACCAAAATTGTTTGCCTAAACCAGCATCCTCTAATGTGCACCTAATCATGGTTTGTAATGTGGAATTCTTTCTCTCTGCAATCCCGTTCTGGAACGCAGAAAATGGACTAGACGTGTAATGTAGCATTCCTCTATCCTTTAACCATTGGGAGAATTCTTTAGACATGAATTCACATCCCCTATCTGTCATAATTTGTTTTATTCTGATATTATGTTGTGTTTCTATGCATTTGTAAAATTCCTTAAATTTTTGAAAGGTTTCATCCTTGTGTTTTAATGTGTAAACAAAACCATAGCGACTGTAATCGTCTACTATTGTTAGGAAGTAACGTTTTCTATAAGTGATTGATGGAGTTAATGGGCCAACTAAGTCCATGTGTACTAAGTCAAAAATTTTGTTAGTTGATCTGGTGGATTTTTTTGGCCTGGGACTAGTTTTTAGTTTAGTAGATTTACATACTGAGCATTCCAAATAATTTTCACAATTTTTTATTTTGACACCTTCTGCGTGTTCAGTCATTTTTTGTACTACAGGAAAACTTGCATGTCCTAACTTCCTATGTAAGATGTGAGCATACTCGTCATGAATTGGTTTACCTATTTTTGGTTTCTTCTCATTGTGTGTATCTGTGTGATCATGAGATATTTTACATTCATCATTGTCACTGTTACTAATATTTTCATCATCTGCCTCAATACAATCTTCCATATTTGAATCAATGTTATGTAACCATCTTTCTTTTGTTATCAGATAGGGTAGGCCTCCTTTAATCATCACAGTGCCTACATTTGTTTTATTCTTCTCTAAAGTTGCTTCTCCCTTTGAGAAAACTATATTGATGTCAGAATCTCTGCTTAGTTTTATGGCACTTAGTATGTTATGAGGTATTTCTGGTATTAACAATACCCCCTCTATTTTTCCTAGACCAGGCAAGGTCACATTCCCTCTGCCTAATACTTGAACTTTTTCTTGATTAGCTACCTTTATTACAAACTTATCTTCTGTAAATGAAGACAATATATTTTTGTTATTAGTGGTGTGATTAGTTGCCCCAGAATCAATAAGCCAATTATTGTTCTCATTTTGTTGCGTTTTAGTGCTGTCTTGTTTATTTAGTCCATTCAGTGAACCAGATTTTCTCTCTTTTGAATTTTCTCTGCCCCCTCTACTTTCTCTGTAATTTGGTGGGCTTCTATATTTATGTCTATCTGTGGAAGACTGTCTATAATTGTATTTATTCCTATATTCTGACCTATGTCTTTCCTTTGAAATTTTGGGACAATCTCTTCTATTGTGTTCCCTGGACCCACAATTGTGGCATTTAAAAGTTTCATTATATTTTTCTTGGAAAACTACCTTCCTAAAAGATTTGTGTTCTGTGTGATTGCTATAACGATTTTTTCTTGAATTGTCTTCTGCTATCAATTTGTTAGACAGACTTTCTATTGATAAATATCCTAGATTGATGGTGTCTAAGTGTGACATAAAACTATCCCATGATGAATCAAGTGAATTGATAATAACACTTTTCATTGTTTGATCTGAAATCACTTCCCCCCTCAAATGCAGCTCAGCTCTTATTTTGTTTAAAGATATTAAATGCTCACTTATGGAAACCCCTGGTTTTACTCTGGAAGAAAAGAAGTCCTTAGACATTCTTGTGGTGGTAGCTACACTATCGCTGTGAAACAAATTAAACATGCATTGAATTATTTCTGAAACAGTTAGATTTGGTTTGATGCTATGATACATTGCAGGAGACACGCTAGATATTATTAAGAAAAATGCCTTATGGTGTAAACAATCTATTTTTAAAGTCCAAGGTCTTCTTGGGGGACTAGTGATAAAAAATAGTAAATTTTCTTTCATAAAGACAACCTGGAGCTGTTGATACCATTCTTGCAAATTAATGCCATCAACCCTAAGTTTTGGGAAGTCACTGGGTAAGTTTCCCACATTATTTTGTCCATTACTTACAACCTGAGGTAGTCCGTGGTCTCGCAAGTGTAGGAAATTGCAAAACGGCATGGGGATGCTCGCAACGAGTCTGCGCGGTTCTCTGGCCAGTTCAAGTCTTTCCGGACCGTCTACGTAGTTTCGCACATGCGCGTTGTTCATTTCTTCTTTGGCGTCGTCGTGGAAGGTTCTCTCCATTGTAGCTCGCTCGCTCCGCTCCTCTTCAGACGAGTCGGTCTCTGGCTCGGTCTTAGGAGTTCTGATGGCGGCGACTGTTCTTCTCTTTCTTTTGGGTGCGTTGGCACTTGCTTCGGTCTGCGGTGTAGGGCGGAATCGACATGGCTCTCTGGGCTCGGGCGTCGTCGCTCTCGAAGTCAGGATGGGAGCGTGCAGGTCTTGAAGTATCGGCTTGTTCGCTTGCTTCTTCGTTGGCGCTTTGGAAATTTTTAATTTTGGCCCAAATGCAGCAAAAAGCGTCTTCATTGCTGACTTTACTTGGGATTTCGTTAAGTCGTCTTCACTTTCTGATTCTGGCTCTTCCGAAGAGTTTGAATCCTCCTTTTCACTTTCGTTGTCTGATAACGTTTTTCGCGCCAGAAATTTTGAACTGAGCATTTTGATTGGCTCTGCTTCGCTCACTTTGGAGGCTTGTTGAAACCAAGATGGCTGCCATTCAAAATTTCGCGCGGGATCACATTTTTTCTTTTTCATAACGACTTTCTCTGTAGTCATATTACTCACAGTTTTTTGGTCTTTGGGTTTCTCTTTAGCGATGTTTTTCTCTCTCGCTGCTCCGCTGTTCTTCAGCATTTCTTGGAGGTTCGCGATGAGGCTTTCATCATTCTTCTGGCTTTTTAATAATTTCAATATCTCTGACCTGAGTTCGTTATTTTCTATTTCGATTTCCTCCTGGCCATCATTTTCATTTATTAATTCTTCTTCTTCAGTGGTGTATTCTTCGGATTCTCTCGAAATCGCGTTTGTGGATTCGTTGATTATTTCTTGTTCAGTTTCTATTTCTTTGCTGTAGGCCCTGGTGTTGGGCCTATCTTTCTTAGACATTTTTAGGTATTTATTGAGTCAATTAACCATCCTCTGCTACCAGCTTGTTGCAATATTTTCAGGATCAGACTCAATAATAATAATAAGAGTTAGAGGTTTAAATATATTTCTCTTTTATTATAATAGGCATTCTATATTCACTGAATATTCACAGATAGAAGCAAAGAAAATGGTGAAGGTGGCTCCTTATATATACAAAGGGTGGAGCCAAGAGTGGGAGTGGTGAATTATGAATACATTAAGAGTCAAAGAATAAGTTAACCCCTGATATCCCATATATACATTATTTACACATTAGGGAATAAGGCATTTACATCTGACAGAATTGTCCTATGATAAATCAAATTATTAAACAAATTACCTCAACATTGATTCCCGAGACCTTTTAACTTAGGGGTGCCCAAAGCAGAATAACAGATAACAGAGTTGGAAAGGACTTTGGAGGTCTTCTAGTCCAACCCTCTGCCCAAGTAGGAGACCTTATACCATTTCAGACAAATGGCTGTCCAGTCTTCTTTTTAAAAGCCTCCAGGCATGGAGCCCCACAACTTCTGATGGCAAGCCCTTCCACTGATTTATTTTTCTCACTGCCAGGAAATTTTTCCTTAATTCTAGGTTGGTTTTCTACTTGATTAGTTTCCAAACACGGCTTCTTGTCTTGCCTCCTGGTGCTTTGGAAAATAAGTTGACCCCTCTTCTTTGTGGCAGCCCCTCAAATATTGGGACATTGCTATCATGTCCGAATATTTGAATAGACTGAGTGGCTGTGGATGCCGGCACCTCGTGTTCTAGAGGTCCCATCACTTTTGATGGGGGGGGGAGGTACTTGCTCCCGTTGAAAGGGCCCGCAACTTGGTTGTCCTCCTGGATTCCTGGCTGTCGCTGGAAGACCATCTGACGGCCGTGACCAGGGGGGCTTTCGCACAGGTTTGCCTGGTGCGCCAGTTGAGCCCTTTCCTAGACCGAGATGCTCTTTGCACGGTCACTCATGCCCTGGTTACTTCTCGCTTGGATTACTGCAACTCCCTCTACATGGGGCTGCCCGTTACTCCCGCGTAGCACCTCTCCTACGCGAGCTGCACTGGTTACCAGTGGTCCTCCGGATCCGCTTCAAGGTGCTGGTACTTACCTATAAAGCCCTACATGGCTTAGGTCCGGGGTATTTGCAGGACCATCTCCTGCCTACCTCCCACCATCCTGTCCGCTCACACAGGGCTGCCCTCCACAGGGTACCGTTGATCAGACAATGTCGGCTGGTGATGTCCGGGGATAGAGCGTTCTCTGTGGGCACTCCTGCCCTCTGGAATGAGTTACCCACCGAGCTCCGGACGGCCCCTGATCTCCGCTCCTTCTGTCGAGGCCTAAAGACTTGGCTGTTTCAACAAATGGGCTGATTCTGATTCCTGGGTTTTATTATTTATTGTCGCTGTTTTAATTGGTTTTTAATTAGGATATTCTTTTATTATTGTATGTTTTTTAATTTGTGTTCGCCGCCCTGAGTCCTTTGGGAGAAGGGCGGCATATAAATATTTGTAAATAAATAAAAAATAAAATCATGTCAGCCCTAATCCTTCTTTTCACTAAACTAGACAAACCCAATTCCTGCAAACGTTCTTCATATGTTTTATCCTCCAGCTCCCTAATCATCTTTGTTGTTCCTCTCTGTGCTCTTTCCAGAGTCTCAACATCTTTTTAATACTGTGGTGAACGAACTGGATGCAATATTCCAAGTGTGGTCTTACCAAGGCCTTATAAAATGTTACTAGTACTTCACATGCTCTTGATTCTATCCCTCTGTTAATACAGTCTAGGACTGCATTGTTTTTTTAAGCAGCTGCAGCACACTGCTGGCTCATATTAAACTGATTGTCCAGTAAAACCCCAAGATCCTTCTGGCAGTTATTGCTATTGAGCTGTGTTTCATCTAATCAGTACCTGTACATTTAGTTTTTCTTGCCTAAGGGAAAATTTTTGGTAAACCCTACTTAAGTGTCAAGTCTTCGCTCCTTTCGAATTGGGGCTACTGAATTACATTATTGCTGATGTAAGTGTAGTGCAGTTTCCATTTTAAGGAAGAAAACACCAAGAAACTCGAAAATAGGCTTAACCCTGTCTTTTAAAAACAACCTTCCGTTAAAAAATGAAACCACCTAAAATCCCATTCTTTTTATGCCGTCAACCCTTTCCAACCCCAGCCACTGAACGCTTGCCTAGTTGACCGTAGGCATTGGCATTCTACATGCAGTGCCAATTCTTTCGAGAAGAAATGGATCAGGGAAAAAGTCCTGCTACGTTTCATTATAAGGTAGATTTTTGCAGAAAGTTAAAACATCAATAAAGTGTGAAGGATGAACACTTCATGGCAATTAGACAAATTGGAACACATGTTTTAAAACAACTCAAAATATGGCATAAAACTGGGGCTCATTAATCTTTTCAAGCAGATGGTGTGATTTTGGATGAAATCGCATGCCCTATCTTTTTTCATTTCAAAAATAGGAAATCGGGTTTTATTAACAGAGCTGATTGGTATCTCATGCGTTCTTATGGAACAATAAAGAGAATTTATGGAATTTGTTCAGACTTCAGCCATTTTTACTTTTATTTCCAAATTAGGGGAGGGAAGTGGGTGCCATCTACTGGTATTGTGAATGCCAGAGATTATTATGCCTTCACAACCCCAACATTGTGATGGAGGAGAGGATCAGAATAAGCTACTCATGGCAAATATATAATACTTTCAAAATCAAAGGTAGTGTGCTTTCATGACTTCTCCGAGGCCGTTATAAAAAACAAAAGACTGAACTAGACAAACCTTTGATTTGATCCAGCAGGACACTCCTTACATTCTTTTGAAAGAACAGGAGAAAATTCATAGAGGTTTTCCTTCCCATTCTATGTTTCAATGGAAAATCTGTCCCTGAACCGACTTTAGCTTTTTGGGCACTTCTACATGGAGCTGTTTCTTCGCAATGCCTGGTATCAGCACCAAACTGGAAAGAAATTGCTTTAGGTAGCAGAGTATGGGGAGATAAGGCAGAGGTGGAGTAGGTTTCCTTCCTGTGCTCTGTGAACGCCATTTATTTTTGAAAAGGTAACTTCCCCAATTCCATTCTATGTTTAAACTCGTGGAAGCTACGTGTCCCTACATTGCACTGGGCTGATTTCCAGACCACAGCCTTACAAGGTGTGGGTCACAGTGGGTGCCATACCCAGGACAATATTGTATTCCTAGCAGGGGTGGGTTCTACTTACCTTTACTATCGGTTTCCATTGTGCCCACACGCGCAGATCTCCTATGATGACTTCCGGGTCAGAGGGCGGAGCCTTCCACCAGTTTTACTATCGGTTCTTGCGAACCGGTCCGAACCAGGGGAAACCCACCACTGATCCTTAGGTTCCCACAGTGGTGTCATCTTTAAGCACCTGAGATTTTCCTTCAACTTGACTGTCCGACGACTTAATTTGAAAAACTTCCATTTTGCTATTTTTGCTGTTGAACCCTGCAGGGCTTAGGAGGAAGCAGTTTCCCCTTAGCTGGGAACTCTCAGCAAGACTTGCCTTCTGACTCCCAGACTCTCCCTCATAAGATAGCTAAACAGTGGGAATGCCCTGGCGCCCTCACTCTGCCTTTGGAGTGGCTGAGAAAGCAGTGGCCTATTTGAGGTTTGTTTCTCATTGGCGAGAAAAGGTTAAAGAAGGTGTGCTTTGAATTTTTTGTATTCCCTTACTTGTGGGGGGGAGGGAGGTAAGGAGGCTGATTGATTCAGTTAAAGTCCTTGGAATGACTGGGTAAGAATAATCACAGAGCATTCCAAGACTGCTTGTTGGGCAAGGGAAGTGTTGAGATGGTGGAATTCTTAATGCGAATGTTTCCTTGGTGGCCCACGGTACATTTTCTTATGTTGCCACAAATTTGTTCCCCCTTTTCCTTGTCTTCCTTGCCAACTGATGGAGACTCCAAACTCCACAGGTCACTTCGGGCTCTACAGGTGGCTTCAACTTTCTTGCTATCACATTCCCCTGCCAAAGTCCCAAGGGACTTTGATGCAGCTCAGATGTGATTCATAATTTGTATTTATTGATTGATTTGTTAGGGGACACAGTGGCTCAGTGGCTAAGACGCTGAGCTTGTTGATCAGAAAGGTTGGCAGTTCAGCGGTTCGAATCCCTAGGGCCACGTAACGGGGCGAGCTCCCGTTACTTGTCCCAGTGTCTGCCAACCTAGTCGTTCGAAAGCACATAAAAAATGCAAGTAGAAAAATAGGGACCACCTTTGGTGGGAAAGTAACAATGTTCTGTGCGCCTTTGGCGTTGATTCATGCTGACCACATGACCATGGAGATGTCTTCGAACAGCGCTGGCTTTTTGGCTTTGAAACGGAGATAAGCATCTCTCCCTAGAGTCGGGAAGACTAGCACATATGTGCGAGGGGTACCTTTACCTTTTTTATTTATTTGTTTGTTTGTATCCAACCTTTATTATGTTTACCAATAACTCAAGGCAGCGAACATATCCAACACGCTTTCCTCCTCGTCTTCTTGATCCATTCCCAATTGGACTAAAACAGTTTTTTCAGAATAAGAGAAATGAATGCAAATGGCTCTGCATTGCCTGGGTATGGCTGTTTAAATGCATGCCATGCCTATCTAGCTATATATAATGCAAATGCACACATCTTATCTTCCAGAAAGTAAAATATCTCTTTATCTACGACAAAGTTTGCTATGGTCGATCACCATTCTTGATGAGAGAATAACAGCAGTGAAATTTCCTTCAAATTTCCCAGTCAAACCCATGTTTATTCCACATTTTCACACTTCTCTCCAGCACAGCCCATTTCAATGAGCTGAACGTCATCCCAGCATCCAGCCCTTTTCCTTTTTCTGAGTTCAGCCTTCTTTGCTGTGAGGACTGGCGGCTGAGCTACAGGTGGAATGAAAGCTGAAACATCTGCATCACAGCTGGGTTCAAGACCTACGCAGAAACAACCAACAAGGACTGTTCTTCCCACGTTCCAAGAAGAAAGCCTTACTTAACACAGTAGCTGGGTTGACACAGTTTCTTAAATCCTCAGCCTGGATTAGCAACCCACAACCGATAACAATGTTATGCCCAAGAAAATAATTAGACAATGGCATGGTTGGTGTTATGGGTTGATGAAGACAAGGACTGGGTTTCCCCGGCAAGATGAGCCAGGAATTTGTATCTAACCCCGTTTTCATCTCATCAAAGCATGTCATGCGAACCCAACCCAATGAAATTTTCTTTGGAGAAAAGGGGAATAATGTCAAGCAAGAAAGATGTGCTAGTTAGTCAAAGAGAGTTTGCTCCCAAGATAGTAGATAGAGGATTTTCGGTCCAGAATAGCTCAGTCTAAATCAGTTCCCATGGCCCTTTGCCTCTCTGCCTCCCTTTCATTTCTTCCACTGCCCAGCTTGAACGTCTGACTGCAATGTTCTGGCAGGCAGAGACTTTCCTTGATAGTTTTGGGGTTATAAGGTTGCTTCTAGCCACAAGCAGACATGGATTGCCTCAGCATGCAAACATTTGCTGTGTTCTGCTTTCCCACCTTTGAACTCCAGGCCTCTCAAGCACTCTGATTCCACCAGTGCCCAGTTGTGCATGGGTCAACAATGCTTTCCTCAACACCACTCCTCCCCTCCCGGCTGCTCCCCTATCCACCTTGGCTTGTACATGGACCCCATCCCAAGACTCAGGTCTCCGTGCCAAATGGCTCTGTTATGTGGTAAGATGTCAAGCATTTTAATCAAATATTCTCCTTGCTTTCCCAGGCTAGATTCCTAGAAGACAGGAATTTATGGTATAATCCCACTCCAGCCACAGCAAGAACTGGCCAAGGTCAACACCATAAGACAGGCAAGTCTTGCCAACAGGAGCAAACAGCTTGCTCTGCGACACCAGGGGGTGGGACGGGAAGAGGAGGTGGGGGGAGAGAGAAGAGATAGAACAAGAGGACTTGGAAGGCTGACAGAGGCAAAAAAAACAAAACAAAACCCAACATTGGAACAAAAGAGATGGAGACCAAAAAGGAAAACAGCACAAACAAGGACCCCACCCCGTCTGCCTGGCTCCACCCCTTGGCTTCAGCTGTGCCTTGATTCCTGGCAAGCCCTAGCAGGTCTGAGCCTGCGAAAGGGATACTGAGGATATATGGACCCTCGCTTGAGAAATTGCAAGCGCCCCCTCCTCTTTCTTGTTTGGCTTCCCTTGGAATTCCTTGGATGTTTTGCCTGAGTGTAAATCTCTCCTGCATGATCTTGGGGGGCCCAAAATGAATTTTAATGAACACGTCAAAGCCATTGCGTGAAAACTGGGTGCCAAGCGTTATTTGTCTATCACGGGGGCCAAGATGGGGAAACATGCCGTAAGGTTTGCCTGGGATCAGTTCAAAGCCATTTGATGTTAAAAGAAAGGCAAGATGAAAAGTGCATTGCTCTTAGTGCGGGGATGTTTTTAAACAACAACAGCAGCAACAGCAGTGTGATAGACTTTGAGCAGAACCAACTTAATTCTGTTGTTCTGGGAAGAAAGAGTGAGTGTCCCCTCCCAGAACAATTTCAGTTTCCCTGCACCCAAAGCATGATGTACTAAAATATCTCCATGCCATGTTACCAGTGGTGGGATTCAACCAGTTCGTACCTATTCGGGAGAACCGGTTGTTAACTTTCTAAACAGTTCGGAGAACCAGTTGTTGGAAGAAATCTTATTTTGTTTTTTCCCGCTTTACAGGGCTAATCCTGTAAGGAAGGCAGGAAGGAAACATTCTGGTGTTGTTTCTAGCCTAATCTTTATTGCCCTGCTTATAGAAACTGCCTCTCTGGTTAACCCTTATTACATTGTAACAGCTAAGGTGAAGCGCCCATCGACGGGAGTGACATTGAGTTGAACATGCCCACATGGTCACATGATCGCTGAGTCAGCTGGTCATTAGGGCAGAGAACCGATTATTAAATTATTTGAATCCCACCACTGCATGTCACTCTGCATTGCAAAAAGATGAGGGGGGGGGGAATGGCCAATCAAAAATGTTATGGAACGAAAACAACAGCACTCTTACATGGAGAAACTACATCCATTGGCACCGTTTCATGGAGCAAGAAGAAGTAAGGTGGGCTACAGACAATCATGCATGGTGTTGGAAATGCGGGCAGAGAAAGTTTCAGGACCTATAAATGGTAGACCTTTTTTATACAACACATAGTTAAATGACTGAATTGACTGCTATCAGAGGAGAGGCGCAGCAGCTCAGTGGCTTAAAGACTTTGGAGAAAGTCTGTACTTCGGTGATTCAAGTCCTAGCACCCTGTGATGGAGTGAGCTCCTGTCACTTGCCTCAGCTTCTGCCAACCTAGCAGTTTGAAAGCATGCTACATGCAAGTAGATAAATAGGTACCACTTTGGTGTGTGTGTGTGTGGGAATTGCATTTCAAGCAGCAATACAAATTCAACCAATGTTGGACTTGTCCAAACGCAAGATGACATTGGTGATGGGAAAAGCCCTGGATGAAATTGCAGAACGCCATCAAGTCTTATGAGTGTGGAGATAGTGTGCCCCCTGTGGTACATTCTGCGTAGTGCATGATTGTGAGCAAAACAGACTGGCAATCATTGGCAGCCAAACAACTACTTTGTAATAGCACTGTAGTTCCCTGGCTAATGTAACATCACTATATGCTAAATAAATAAATAATTGCTATCAGAGATGATGATGTCCCTGGGTTTACAACAGTGTTTCTCAACCTCAGTAATTTCATCCGGAGAATTCTCGGAGTTGAAGTCCACAGTTGCTGAGATTGTGAAACATTGATTTATACAGTTTTAAAAAGGACTTTAAATTGGCTATCAATGGTTTTTGGATCTTACTCCTTGTGGCTATATGAATCATAGACATCACAGCTCCTTCTAGAACTTAGCAGTGGAAGAGGACTTCTGGTTAGAATGCATGGAAAGCTAACTCTGTCCTAGCCAGAAGTTCGATTCTGAGCAGTTCAAGTTTGACTCAGCCTTCCATCTTTCCGAGGTGGGTAAAATGAGGACCAAAATCATTGGGGGCAATATGCTGACTCTGTAAAAAGCTTAGAGAGGGTTGTAAAGCACTGTAAAGCGGTATATAAGTCTAAGTGCTATTGCTATTTGCTTGTTTGCATCCCAAAAATGGCAGCCTTATCTCAGATTCAACACCATCACATAGACACCATATTTGATTTTTGTTTAGTTTGGTTATCCTTCTCTATATTTCCTTCATTCCCCGATCCAAAAAGAAACTTATGATGACTTCCACAAATACACTCTACGAAACTATTAACCAGATCGGACCTAGTAGTTCATTCATCCCGTATGCTATCTTGGGTTACTATTAGCCTTGGTTTGTGTGTGTGTGTGTGTGTGGTGTAGCATGTCACGTTAATCCAACTCCTATTTTATGGTGATAGATAAATGTAAAATCTTCAAAACCAAACTGATTCCCAGGAATGAGAGATGGGAGCAAAAGTTATTGTTTTTAACCAACATGTTTAAAATGTATGTTCTGGTAACAGTTCAGAGGTGGGTTTCAGCAGGTTCTGACCAGTTCTGGAGAACTGGTAGCGGAAATTTTGAGTAGTTCGGAGAACCGGTAGTAAAAATTCTGATTGGCCATGCCCCCATCTATTCTCTGCCTCCCAAATCCCAGCTGATTGAGAGGGAATGGGGATTTTGCAGTAACATTCCCTTGGAGTGGGATGGGAATGAAGATTTTACAGTATCCTTCCTCTGCCATGCCCACCAAGCCACGCCCACAGAACCGGTAGTAAAAAAATTTGAAACCCAACACTGTAACAGTTGTGTAAAGAAAGAAGCCTTTTGACTATTAATAGGTATATTAGTTCATGTATCTCAAAATGGGATAAACAAGCTGAATTAAGTTTGGGGTTATCTGCTTATTCTGAGAAATTGATCCTGGAACTTGGCATCAATTTTCCTGCCCAAACAAGACCACAGATTAAATATTTAAGTTCAGCCATGTTGATTGTTTTGAAACCAACAAGTTGGATTCATTCTCTTACTGACATTTCCTCCAAACAAACCTCAATCTAGAGTGTTACAACTTGCCATGAAAGGCATTTTCACACCAGACCTGATGGGATGTTTCTCCAGATCATCCATCAAGAGTAGGTTTGCCATAAGCGGCCAGCAACATTTTGGATTATCATCAAATGGGGGCAAAAATAACTTTCTCTATGGCTTTCCTGTCCATCTTGTGACCAATTGGATTTATGCAGCCCCGATAACAAATAATTAATATCTTTGCTACTCAGTCACCCAAACAGGCTCACCCAAACTTAACCCTGCAATTCAAAGTCAGTGTGATGTGAATTGTGGAAGAGGGAAGGGTTTAAGGTATTCCTTTAGCAGATAAGAATTATTTTCAGTGAGGGGATATCTGTTGCTTGGCCCCTTGCATAGGTACCGTATTTTTCAGAGTATAAGACGCACCGGACGCACCTACCTTTTTTGGTGAGGAAAAGAAGAAAAAGAAATCTCCCTCTGCCTCTGAGCAATTTTGCCTTGTTGCAGCAAACAGCCTGCTTTACTTTCATTTTCGTTTTCAGCATAGCTTAATTAGCACAAGGGAAAAAAAAATCTGCTCCAATACTCTGAAAAATACGGTACTTAAACATCATTTTGTTTTAATTTGAAATTATCAGTGTCTTCTTGCTGAAAATAATTCCAGCCAGTTAGCAATCATGGCTACATTCATTCAACGTGTTTAATCAGGTCAGCATGCAAAATGCTAATCTTTTAACCTTGGTTTGTTCTGTATGATTTGGTATGTTAGGCATATGCAGCAAATGGATTAATTCTGCATCCAGATTCACTATGTTGAATGAGCCCAGTCTTCGCACTGATGATACCACCTAAAAGCATAATGTAAGAACATTAGCCAGACCTACTGGATTGGCCCTTATAGTTCAGCAATGTATTCTCACAGTGACTGACAGTCATACAATGAAGGTCCTTTGTTTCCCAGCTTATGGCCTTCAGAGGCTAATAGCCTTTTAATCAGTGGTGGAATTCAAACTTTTTACTACCGGTTCTGTGGCGTGGCTTGGTGGGTGTGGCTTGGTGGGCGTGGCAGGGGAAGGATACTTCAAAATCTCCATTCCCACTCCACTCTGGGGCCAGCCAGAGGTGGCATTCGCTGGTTCTCCAAACTACTCAAAATTTCCTCTACTGATTCTCCAGAACCTGCTGAATTTCACTCCTGCTTTTAATTGCTATGACCTCTAAGAATTGGTCCATCGTGTTTCTTCATTCCTAAATGTGGATATCTCAGGGATAGTGAACCTTTGGGGGGCTCCATTGAACATCCGCAGGGAACAACTCTAAGAATCCATAATATAAGGTGGGCATACAGATGTAGGCCAAAGTCACACATCTTTTCCCCCAGAATTTTCGGAGACGGGCTTTGGAAAAATTCTTCATTTCTGAAAACAGACTTAAATTTACTTTAGGGATTATCCAACAATTTTCATGCTTTGCATCTCATAATGATTGTCATCAGAGAGAAGTCTCTATAGGCCAAAGGAAGGGGTTTAGAGACATAGTTACCCACTACCAGATTGTTGGGGGCAATATAGGTGACTCTGTAAGCCACTTATGGCTGTAAAGCACTATGAAGCAGTATATAAGTCTAAATGCTATTGCTATTGCTGCCATAACCACAAGCTACATTATGTCAGTGCCTGAATTATAACACCCTTCACTCCCTTACTATGAAAGTTGTAGACTAACTCTTCTAGTAGGTCCCAGTCTAGGTACAACTAACAATAAACTCCCAAAAGAATATTTTTTACTCAGAACAATTCAGACAGTTGAAAAAGAGTTGCAGATCAAAAATCCTGATAATTCTTATAATCTACCAGTTCTAGACTTATTTTATCACACACTAGCTTTTTAGCTGTAACGGTAACGGTTCCCCTCGCACATATGTGCTAGTCATTTTTAGCTGTATCGATCACAATTCCTACAATATTGATGGCAATTCCACTACCCTTATAACTGACTATCAGGGTATGTTTGGGTTGTTTTAATTTACGGCCAAAATATCTAATTATTTTAAATTGTTTTAAAATTTTATATGTCCTGTTTTTTACTTTGGCTGTTCACCGCCCTGAGTCCTATTGGAGAAGGGCGGTATAGAAATTGAAACAAACAAACAAACAAACAAATAAATAAATAAATAAATAAATAAATAAATAAATAAATAAATCAGGAATAGAAAAGTTGGAAACTCTATGGTTCCATACGATTATTTAAATAGGTTACTAAAGTAAAGGTAAAGGTAAATTTACATATGTGCTAGTCGTTCCCAACTCTAGGGGACAGTGTTCATCTCCGTTTCAAAGCAGAAGAGCTAGCGCTGTCCGAAGACATCTCCGTGGTCATGTGGCCAGCATGACTAAACGGCAAAGGCGCACAGAACGCTGTTACTTTCCCACCAAAGGTGGTCCCTATTTTTCTACTTGCATTTTTTACGTGCTTTCGAACTGCTAGGTTGGCAGACGCTGGGACAAGTAATGGGAGCTCACCCCATTACGCGGCACTAGGGATTCGAACTGCTGAACTGCCGACCTTTCGATTGACAAGCTCAGCATTTTAGCCACTGAGCCACCGCATCCCAGTAAATAGGTTATTATATCATGCTAATTCATGATTTGTTTAACTAACACTTTACTGGATAAATGGCAGTTGGCTGGGTTCACATAACATGCTAAACAACAAATGAGCCAATCCCTTCCTGTCTTATGCAAAATGAAGCACTGAATTGTACCCTTGGTGCATCTAGTTCAATATTGCTACTCCAACTGGTTGCAAATTTTTTGAAGTTGCCAAAGCCCCTGAGGAGCCTGAAGAGCTTCCCTTCTTGGGTTCTGCATTCTATTTTAAGGAAAATGGAGCCATTGCCAGCAGGAGCTATGCAATAAATGTTTGAAGCAAACTTGCCATATCAGGTCAGGAAGAGATTGCAAAAGGTCTGTGAGCCACAATTGAGCTTAAGGCCCAGTAAGGCAATTGCATAAAGCATCATTAGGTTACTGTTTGTCTTTGCTTTTGAATTAATTGGTCCATGTTGTTGTTGTTGTTGTTGCTTTAGTAGTTAGTCCAGGGCTACATAGTCTAACATGAAAAAGGCTGCATGTTTGATTCCCCACCCCCTCATCATCCACCCTGCTTCACTGAAGTAGCATCTTTTGAAATTATGCGCTTCTACCGTACATATTTTTCTCTCTTCTTTCCAAACCAGGTGCATCAAACTACCAGCTGTAACCAGGGTATAGCTTTTGAAAGATAAAGAATAGTGGTCTCTGTGGGCCCCCTTCTGCACATTGGCCTCCCCTATTCCATCTGGACTCTTGCCTGAAGGGGAGCAGACTTTGAGATTTTTTTAAAAAAAATCTAAGCAAGCTTAAAACTTAAACTTAGAATGTTGTGCCGATGCTCATGTTAGATCAGGGGTGTCAAACTCAAGGCCGCAGGGTGCTTAGATCTGGCACGCGGGACTGATCTAGAAACAGCAAAAGACTGCTCCGCAATGCCTCTGCCAGTGAAAATGGAGCTTGGGAGGGCCAAGCTCGGCTCTCCCAGGCTCCATTTTCAGCCATGACAGCCTCCTGCCATCCTCTGCAAGAGAAAATGGAACTCGGGATGGTGGGGGGAGCCCATTTTTGCTGGCAGAGCACCAGGGGTGGGTTCTACTTACCTTTACTACTGGTTTGCAGTGGGGCCGCCCGCGCGCGCTCTTTTGTGCATGTGCAGAAGCATTTTGATGCAGCCGAGGTCAGTGGGCAGAGCCTCCCGTCGGTTTTACTACTGATTCTATAGAACCAGTGCGAACTGGGGGCAACCCACCACTGCAGAGTACTCGGGCCACCACAGATGCCCCTGACACGAGTGATGTCAAGCTGGCCATGCCCAACCCGGCCACGCCCATCCCGGCCCCCAAGGTCAAACACAACCCTGATGCAGCCCTCAATGAAATTGAGTGTGACAGCCCTGTGCTAGATGTTCAATTGATCTGATTAGGCATGCTGTGTGAACTCAAGCTAGTGCATTTCTGATCAGCAGGCCTTAGCTTAGAGTTCCCCAAAGGGGTGGTCAGTGGAAGCCAAGAGGTATATTTGAAATTTCAAGCATATTTTAAGTGAAATCATAAAATGGTTATCTTGGGAGTGGCAGTACATAAAAGCACCTCCATGGTGAGTACAATCAATCACACGTTACCTATTTCACAGGGAGTTGAAATCGCGAGGTTAACCGAAAGCATCTGACGGCACCAAAGACATTCATTCTGCAGTGGCGTAAAGTCAACAAACCCTTCCTTACATACCTGTATCATCATGTCACTATGGGTTGAACTGGGTGGACTTGCAAGGTTTTATTAATGTAGCCTTGCAATGACTTATCTAGTCATGTTTCCTGTCTGGCTTACCCAGGAGGGCTGATATCAATCTTGCAAGTCGGACGGTACAAACTTCCCACCGCCATTTTTAACTGTCTGATCAATTAAGGCGGGTCCTTCCCAAAGGGAATATGAGCTCTTCCCTCTCTGGTTTGATCATGCCTTAGGCAGCATCTCTCCCCCTCATCCCCCAAGGCCATTCATTCACATATTCCGTTACAGATGAGGCTTGCCTAGTGATGTCATCGCACGTGCCCTGTGTAATGGTATGTGGAAGTGACCTTGGGGACAGGACAAACAGCCTCCAAATGGACAACTGAGTGTATAAATGGTATCTCAGTCCTCAGAAGGAAAGAGGATGTGGGAAGCGTTTCAGAAGGGACCTTCCCAAGTTTTCCAGAGAGTAAAAGGAGAGGAGAAATACTTCTAATCTTGAAAGATTCTATTAACGTTAGCTAACAATAAAGCTCGTTTTACTTCTTGCAGGGCTAACAGGCCCAGGTGTCATGAAAGCACATCCCCTTCAAAACAACAGACCAGTTATCCCAGTCAGTTTGTTTTCGGTTGGAAATTGCCAATTATGGTCTACAAACAGATCGTCTGCAGCTGGCCTGCTTTTTGTCAAAAAGGTATTAAAAAGCATTTTTCTCCTCAGGTTTTTCTTTCCTTTTCTTATCCCCCCTCCACTTTATTGTCCTGACTGATTATGTTGCAGTTACCTGTGTCTCTAATTTTAATTTTGTCATTTCCTTCTCTCTGTTCCCTCGTCATTCTCACAGGCCTTCCTTTTCCAGGTTTTCTCTCCCCTCCCCTTCCTTCCAGTTTCGTGGTTTTACCACTTTCTTCTCCTGCATCAAGTCACTCCCAGTCCTCTGCCAATCTCCCTGCTCCCTAAATTCCCCATATTTCAGGTAGTTTGAATGCAGTCCAGCCTTGTTTACTACCCAGCAGGCATTAGACAGTGAGATTAGAAAGGAAGCCGCCTGCTTTTCTCTTATGTCTTTGCATGCATACCAGTGGTGGGTTCCACCCGGTTTGGCCCAGTTCGGCCGAGCCAGTAGCGGTGATGATATGATGTCACCAAATTGGTTCTCTTTGTTCAGGAGCTGGGCCCTCCCACTCCACCCCCCTGCGTTATTCTTACCTTTTATTTGGCCCCACCCCCAATCTATTCGCTGCCTCCCGAGTCCCAGCTGATCAGCTAGAAGGAAAAAAACTGTTTAAACTCTTGCCGCAGGGCTTCAAAGGGCCACCCAATAGCTGATCAGTGTTAAAAGGCAGTGTGGTGGTAGACCAGTGCACTCCAAAAACAAATAGGTAGACCGGAATGCTCCAAAAACAAATAGGTAGACCGGAACGCTCCAAGAACAAATGGGTAGACCAGTACAGCTTTGCCAGCAGTTAAAAGCCTGGTAGACCAGTAACTCTGCTAAATCCTAAAGAATTGTCACATGACCATCAAACCACGCCCACAAAATAAGCCACGCCCACAGAACCGGTAGTAAAAATTTTTAGAACCCACTTCTGATGCATACCCTTGCATGAATGCAGGCTCAGTTAAAAATGCATTTCGGTGGGTTTTAAGTTTAAGATCCAGCGATAGGGGAAAAGAGATTAGCATGCAGTTACATGCACAGCAGAGTAATATTTAACAGGCCTGCCAGCTTCTTCAAGGAAAAGCAGAGCTGAACAGCCCACAGGTGGCTGTTCTGCACATCCAGGAGCCAAGCCCCACTGAGGCCACTCCGAGAAGCCTGGAGAAATTTAGCCTGTCTCTGAACCCTAACCCTTCCGCTCACACCCAGCTGCTCAGCTTAGTGCATGTCTGGGTCAGCAGCAAGGCGAGAAGGTGTGAGGGTTGGCTCCAAGAGAAGGAACCTGGGAATGGCCGGATGATGATAAGATGGGCATTTCGCTCCCTCCTGTGCCAAGGAAGGGAGAGGGCACAGAGTCGGAGAGCTCGAAGGTGCCAATGCGGCATTGAGAGGAAAGTGGCTGAGGCGAGTCACCAGGGGAAATGAGGTTGGCCAGCCAAAGGAAACACCACTTCCTCTGGATAAGGTCCCAAGGACATACTGGCACCAGGCTCCAGCAGCCCTTCTGGGTTCTTAGCCCAGGAGTTGACTGCAGGTGTTGGCAGGAGTGAAGTCCTCTGAATGTCAAGAGGCAGACAGGGTAAAGCAACAAATCTGTCTTCACTCTCATGTGCTCCAACCATCCCTGTGTGTGAGGGACACTCCCAGGTTGCTGACCTCCGATTTTCATGAATCTCTGCCTGTATTCTTGGCTTTGGAAGTCCTGTTTTATATCTTTATAAAGCAAAACACAATAGGATACATTCCTTTAGAGTTCCGTAAGACCCACTCCTAGGTAAACACATAGGAGTACAGCCTAAATATGGCTTCATAAATTCAGCTACCAGGAGGAAGGAGATGGGGGCATTTTACCTCAAAGCCCAAGCAGGACAAGATTTGCCTCAAACTGCTAAGTATATTAAAACTGGCTGGTGATAGGGGAGGAGGAAGGCCAAAATGTCCCAGGTCACACAATTTAATGCAATAAAGTGTTCAAAACTGCATTGGGAATGAGTTTCGAAAGAAAATGTTGGAGTAAGCACTGAGATGTTACAAGTTTCTATCTGTCCATCCATCCTTGCTCAGGTTGCTTTACAAACAGCTTGAGGTAAAGATAGTCTGCACATGGTCTATAAAACTCAGGTCTCCATTTAAACCAGTGTTCCTCAACACTTCCAGAATTGCCCAGCCACCATGAGAGTTGATGTCCACCAATCTTAAAGTTGCCAAGGTTGAGAAACACCAATTTAGAACCTACCTTTGGAAGTCCGTTTATTTGCTTTTTCCCATTAATTGACAAGACCTGGCTCAAATCAGCTTCCTAGGTGAAGCCAATTTTGTATATGTTCACCTGAATCCAATTAGAATTAGAATTAGAATTATAGAATTAGAATTAGAATTAGAATTAGAATTATAGAATTAGAATTAGAATTAGAATTATAGAATTAGAATTAGAATTAGAATTATAGAATTAGAATTAGAGTTAGAATTATAGAATTAGAATTAGAATTATAGAATTAGAATTAGAATTATAGAATTAGAATTTTAGAATTAGAATTAGAATTAGAATTAGAATTAGAATTATAGAATTAGAATTAGAGTTATAGAATTATAATTTATAGAATTATAGAATTATAATTAGAATTAGAATTAGAATTAGAATTATAGAATTAGAATTAGAATTATAATTATAGAATTAGAATTTTAGAATTAGAATTAGAATTAGAATTATAGAATTAGAATTAGAATTATAGAATTAGAATTAGAATTAGAATTATAGAATTAGAATTTTAGAATTAGAATTAGAATTAGAATTAGAATTAGAATTATAGAATTAGAATTAGAGTTAGAATTATAGAATTAGAATTAGAATTATAGAATTAGAATTAGAATTGAGCTGGAAGGGACCTTTCAGGTCTTCTAGTCCAGCCCTCTGCTCTAGCAGGAGACCAGTGGTGGGATTCACACCACTTCGGGAGAACCGGTTGTTAACTTTCTGAGCAGTTTGGTGAACTGGTTGTTGGAAGAAATCATTAGGGCAGAGAACCAGTTGTTAAATTACTTGAATCCCACCACTGCGGGAGACCCTATACCAGTGATGGCTAACCTTTTTTGGACCGAATGCCTAAAGCGTGTGCGCCCGAATGCCCAAAATGCATTGCGTGCACAGCCCCCTACATGCACCCCACTCCTCCACGCATGCACACATGGGCCCCTGCATGGGCCCTGGCACCCCCACATGCGCAGCAGAGACCCGAAGACCAGCTGGCCAGCAGGAGGCGTGCATGGATGCGCAGTGGAGCTGAACTGGGACGACGGCTCACATGCCATCAGAGAGGGCGCTGCGTGCCACCTCTGGCACATGTGCCATTGGTTCACCATCACGGCCCTATACCATTTCAGACAAGTTACTATTTCTGACAATTGCCTGGACAACTACTTGCAGTTTCCTTGTCATCATTTTCAAAAGTGGTTTACCCTTGCCTTTTTCCTAGGACTGAGAGGGAGATTGGCCCAAAGTCACAGTACTTAAATGTCAAAAGAAAACCACTTTAAATTATTTGTGTGGCAGTTGTTCTTGAACACAGGTAATCCTCGACTCACAATCACAATTGAGCCCAAAATTTATGTTGCTAAGTGAGTTTTGCTCCATTTTACAACCTTTCCTGGTACAGTTAAGTCAGTTAAGTTAGTAATATGGTTGTTAAGTGAATCTGGCTTCCCCATTGACTTTGCTCATCAGAAGGTCACAAAAGATGATCAAATGACCCTAGGACACTGCATTGGCATCCTTCAGTCTCAAGAGACTATGGTTTT
Organism: Pantherophis guttatus; assembly: GCF_059756535.1. NCBI lineage: Eukaryota > Metazoa > Chordata > Lepidosauria > Squamata > Colubridae > Pantherophis > Pantherophis guttatus. Next base: position 325,557,197 of record NC_142063.1, on the reverse strand, counting down.
GTGCTCTGGAAAGAGGTCCTAAACAGCATCTGGTGTGACTAAAAAGGCCAATTCGAGAGTGGCCATCCCTTCCACACTGAGGGCAGATACATTCTGTCCTCTGTCCAGTCCCCAGATTTCGCTGGTTCCGGGACTGCCTCTTTGCCTCAGCCTGCCGAACAAGTGTCTCTTCGAATTGGAGAAGGCCATGCTGCGTCTTTAGCCTCCAAGCTGAACGATTGGAGGTCAAGGTTTCCCAGTTGTTAATGGACACTGCAACTGTCATAAATATGAACCAGTTGCCGAGCATCCAAAATTTTGATCAGATGTCCATGGGCATGCTGCAATGGTTGTAAGTGTAAAAAATGGTCATAAGTCACTTTTTTCAATGCCGTTGTAACTATGAACAGTCACTAAATTAATTACTGGAAGTCGACTACTACCTGTAGTGATTTCTGAGGAATTTGACTTCTGTGAATTCCCACACAACTTCACATCTAACTAATGGTCAACTCAGCTATTCATCAATGTTCACAATTGTTTAGAGTTTGCTCACAGCGGGCAAGTTTTAATTCTTACTTCATTTATCAAAGCCGGTTTCTAAAAAGAACTAAAAACCGTGGCTTTTATTGATTTGACTGCAGCTTATGACATGGTGTGGCTTGATGGTTTGATACTCAAGTTGAAGAAAATTATTCTATGTCTAACAGTAACAAGCCTTCAAGGTCACTGTAGGAGGCATCACTATAAATCCTTTTCCATTAAGAATGGTTTGTCATAGGGATCGTTTCTAGCCCCACTCCTATTTAATCTATATAATAGTAATTTAACAGAAACTAACTCTGAAAAATTTTGCTGTGCCAATGATATGCCAACAGTTGTCCAAATGAAGGATTCTGAGGAAGCAGAATACATTCTTATTAAGGATCTGTAGCCATTAAACCAGGGGTCTGCAACCTTAAACACTCAAAAAGCCATTTGGACCCATTTCCCATAGAAAAGGAAACACCGGGAGCTACAAAACCTGGCTGGGCATGGCCAACTCAATGTCACTCACTTCCACCAGTCACATGAGCCCCCCTAGCCACACCTACCCAGCCGATCATTAGGGCAAAGAACCGATTGTTAAAAAACACCGGGAACCACAAAACTTTTTTGACATCTCTTTCTCCCTCTCTCCCTCCCTCCCTCTCTGTATCTCTCTATGTCTCTCTCTCTCCCGCTCTCTCTGTATCTCTCTGTCTCTGCCCCAGCCGCTTCTCCATCCTCCGCTGTCACCCTTACCTTCTCAGGCCAGGCAAGGAGTGACTGGGAGAGGAGGGCAAGGGGCAGGGCCAGCCAATGGTGGAATCACCCAACAGCCACAGCAGAGGGCCCAAAGAGCTGCATGGGGAAGAGTCTTGGTGGCACAGCAGGCTAAAGTGCTGTTAAGTAGCACTTAGCTGCCAGCTGCCTGCAATTACTGCAAGTTCAAATCTCACCAGGCTCAAGGTTGACTCAGCCTTCCATCCTTTCGAGGTAGGTAAAATGAGGACCCGGATTGTGGGGGCAATAAGCTGACTTTGTATAAAAAGAACACCGCTTGGGAGGGGCGAAAGCCCTACTAAGCAGGTATATACAAAAGTATGAAGGCTATTGATTAATGCATTGTAAAGCCACTCTGAGTCTCCGGAGAAGGGCGGCATATAAATCGAACCAATAAATAAGTAAATGTGGCTCCAGAGCCGCAGGTTGCTGACACCTGCACTAAATCAATATTATGAGAAGTGGAGGCTATGCCCTAACCCAAATAAAATTGAAGAATTCACCTTCCATCTAAGCAATCGTACAGCAAAGAAAGAGTTAAATATATCTTTTGTGGAAAGAGGATAAAACATGACTGCCATCCAAAATATCTCCAAATAATCCTTGACCAATCCCTTACATTTGGAAAACGCTTTGAAGTAATCGGACAAAAATTGAAAACCAGGAAGAAATTGATTAGGAGAATTGCAGGAACAGACTGGGAAGCACAAGCAAAACATTGCATATAGTGGCACACTCATTAGTATACTCTGCTGCCGAATACTGCACACCCAATACTGGGGAAGAAGTTGTTATACCAACAAGTATGTTGGTTCACCTTAATGACACAATGAGAATAATATCTGGAACCCTTAAATCCACACAGCTTTCATGACTCCAAGTTTCTTCCTAACATTGCCCTCCTGATTTCAGGCGACAACAGACAGTCAGAGAGTAGTATAAAATAAAAATGCCATCAACTCCAAGAAATTTTCCAATATATAAACTATTAGGCTCAGAGGTGGTATTCAGCAGGTTCTGACCAGCTCTGGAGAACCGGTAGTGGAAGTTTTGAGTAGTTCAGAGAACCGGCAAATACCACCTCTGACTGGCCCCGCCCCCATCTATTCTCTGCCTCCCGAGTCCCAACTGATGGGGAGGAAATGGGGATTTTGCAGTATCCTTCCCCTGGAGTGGGGTGGGAATGGAGATTTTACAGTATCCTTCCCCTGCCATGCCCACCAAGCCACACCCACAGAAATGGTAGTAAAAAAATTTGAATCCCACCACTGATTAGACTTTCTACTTCTCACCAGGCTTAAGTCTAGAAAACCAATTTGGGATAACATACACAGTTTTATGATCTAGATGAAGAATGGTGATTAAGATGGCGACTTTTAATAACCACAACCAAGCAGATCCAACAAACCCACTTCCAGAAAAGCAGTTGTCCCCCAAAAATATGGAGCAACCTGAATAGAATCAGGAGAGGCCACACCAGAACTAAGGCAAAACTGTTTAAGTGGAGAATGGCCAAGAGCCCGCAATGTGACTATGATGCTCCAGAACAAACTATAACCCATATAGTTCAAGAATATCTCCTCAGGAAATTTCAAGGCATGATCTCATCGCAGCCACACCAGAAGCAGTTAGATCACTGGTTCTCAAGTTCAACCGTGTTCTTCACTATGGACCCTCTTTAAATATCTTTTGTGGCCACGGACCATGGCCACGGACCTCCAAGACTTAATGCAAGATTTAAATCATAACATGTTTTGGGCTCATCCATACAGCCACTTTGCCATGCTTTCCTCCCATCCTGAAATCAGGAGGGGATTTGGTCAGCATAAATTATGCCCCCGTTAATGTATATCCAGAATCCAGCATTCAATCTTTTCGTCGGAATGAAATTCCAGTCTGTCCAACATCATCAACTATGGGGAAAATTGCAACCAACTGCTACATAGGATGTGTGCTATAACAGTGCTTGTAATGGTGCTTGTATACTCTGGGCACACCTCCCAATCAAATGTCTTCTAACTTTTTATCTCACTATTATCAACCTATCAAACTACATCAAATCAATATTAAAAGCATTTTGACAAAAATTATACCAGAGAAGCTAAGAGATAAAATATGAGATTGAGGTATGCTGTAGCCCTGTGAAATGTTTTTGTTATGTAGAGTGGGGGTCCCCACCCACAGGCCACAGACCAGTACCAGTCCATGGCCTGTTAGGAATCGGGCCACACAACTGGAGCAGAAGTGGGTTTCAGCAGGTCCTGACCAGTTCTGGAGAACCGGTAGCGGAAATTTTCAGTATTTATTTATTTATTGGTTCAATTTATATGCCGCCCTTCTCCGAATACTCAGAGCGGCTTACAATGCATTAAGCAATAGCCTTCATACTTTTGTATATACCTGCTTATACAGGTATAAGCAGGTATACCTTTTGCCCCCTCCTAAGCAGTGTTCTTTTTTATACAAAGTCAGTTTATTGCCCCCACAATCCGGGTCCTCATTTTACTGTTAGAAACTGGATCTAGCCCAATAACTCAAAGACATAGCCCAATTCTTTTCAGTAGTTTTATTGTTGATCAGTTGGTACTGGAGGTCACTGACCTTGTACCTTTCTCTTTCAGGTATACATCTGGAATGATCTGTGTACCATGCGGTTGGACCTTTTGTACCCAGGAGGAGGGGTTAAGAGGTAAGGAGTGGTTATAAGGATTATGGGATATGTGGTTAGTTAACCCTTGAGGGTCCGGGGGATCAGGGAGACATGGCAGTTAGGCATTTTATCATGACAAAACCCCCTCTAAATGCCTAACTGGGTACCTGAGGCGGTGTTAGCATACATACAGAGAATACACTGGTACAGGCATGAATTATAAGCAAACACGCATTTTTGACATGAGGTAAGCATGTTGTTTATGTGGTAGGGGTTTAGTGAGAATATCTGCTGTTTGCTCCTCTGTGTCACAGTGCACTGCCCTAATGAAGCCTATCTCTGAAAACTGCCTGACGTGTTTGTATTTAATGTCAATGTGCCTAGAACGCTGACCTATGGCATCGGCCCTAGAGATTTCTATCGCTGCCTTGTTGTCTTCGTGGATAACTATTGGATATGAGGGTTCAGTCCAGATGTCGCAGAGCAGGTCATCGAACCATACTAAATTGTTTGCGGCCTTTGATAGGCAAACAAATTCTGCTTCCGTAGTTGATGTGGCCACCAGTTTTTGTTTTCCAGTGTACCAGTGGATGGGGCAATTGTTGAGTAGTAGCACGTAGCCTGAGGTGCTTTTTCTGCACTCTATGTCCCCAGCCCAGTCAGCGTCAGCATAGCAGGTTAGCTTTGGTTCCTTGGATGTTTCTGGTTCTAGGCAGAGTAGTGCATCCGCACTAAATTTTAAGTATCTAAGTAGTCTTTTGATGGCATTCCAGTGTGTTACCGTAGGTTTGCTTACATGTCTGGACAGCAGGTTGACGGCCAAGGCGATGTCGGGCCTGGTCCAGTTGGATATGTACAGCAGTGACCCTATCGTTGATCTATATAGTTTGTTGTCTGTGAAAGGTTCAGATTCCTCATACATGGTCTTCAGGAACTCGGGTTGCATGGGGGTCTCGCTGGGTTTTGCTTCGGACATGTTGCATTTGGACAGCAGCTCGATGATCTTTTCTCTCTGGGAGAGTCGGAAGCCCTTGTTGGTTTTTATCACTTGGACCCCTAGGTATCTGTCAATCTTTCCAAGTGACTTTAAGGAGAAGTGGCTACCCAGGTCAGTGGCGAACTTGTCACACCTGTTCTTGTGCTTGCTGATGTACAAGATGTCGTCCACGTAAACGAGCACACCTTCGAATGAGTCGTTTTCTCTCCTCGTAAAGAAGCATTTGTCTGCTGAGGTGGCCTCGAAGCCCATGGATCTGAGGGCCTTGGCTAAGCAGTCATACCACCTTTTGCCCGACTGCTTGAGCCCGTACAGGCTTTTATTTAGCAGCCAGGTTTGGTTCTTGTCTTTGTTGTACCCAGGCGGGGCTTTGACGTATATTTCTTTATCCAGCTCGGCGTGCAAGTATGCTGTTTGTACGTCGAATTGGAAGACCTCCAAGCCCAGGATGGTGGCCACCACCAGGGCGCTCTTGACGCTCTCTGCCCTGACGGTTGGCGAGTAGGTGTCCGTATAGTCTTCGGGGTATCTTTGGGCGAAACCCTGCGCGACTAGTCTTGCCTTGTATAGGACCTTGTTGTCCTCTAATGTTTTAACCCTGAACACCCATTTGGTTCCTATTGGTTTTTTGTCCTCTGGAACTTGGGCAGGTGAGTATACCTGAAGGTCCTTTAGGCTTTCCATCTCCTTCTCCATGGCAAGCATCCATTTTTCTTTCTCCTCCCGGGGGAGCCCGAGGATGTCTTCATATGAGCTGGGCGTGAAATGGGTGTTGTGGATGGTCATAACGTAGTCCTCTAACTTCTTTGGTAGCTTGTTTCTGGTTTCTCTGATTGGCCTGCTGGGGGTTGGCTCGGTCTCCTGCATGATGTCTGCCTCTTTGTCCGTCAGGTCATCTATCTTCAGTGAAGGGTGTCCTTCTTTCCAACCTTTGACGCTTGTCTTGCGATGGTTGGCCTTGTGCCCTGTGACCTCTCTGACCTCCCTTTCCTCTTGGCCATGCTCGAACGTGATCCTATTGGCTGGGATGTCGTTGGAGTGTACCCTCGACCAGTTTGCATTTTCGTGGAAACTGGCTGATCTGGAAACCACAAAACGGTTATTGTTGTCGACAAATCTGTAGCCCTTTGTGCCCGGTTCGTAACCCACGAACCTTAACCTTTTTGATAATTTTTCCCCTTTTCTTCTTAGCTGTCTGGGAATGTGGACATCAGCTGGGGCGCCGAATATGTGCAAATGTGCAATGTTGGGCTTTCTGTTGTATAGCATCTCGTATGGTGTCTTATTGATAGAGCTTGACCACAGTCTATTCAGGGTGTAATTAGCGTAGTGTATTGCCTCTGACCAGAAATGCTGCCCCATCCCAGCATCCTCCAGGGCGCATCTCATCATGGTTTGCAACACTCCGTTCTTTCTCTCTGAGACTCCATTTTGAAAGGGAGAGAAAGGTGAAGAGGTGTAATGCGCTATGCCCTGCTCCCTCAGCCACCTTGTGAATTCTTTGGCCATGAATTCTGACCCCCTATCAGTCATTATCTGCCTTATTCTCATGTTATGTTGCATATCTACTCTTCTGTGGAATTCCTTAAACCTTTGGAACACTTCGTTTTTGTGTCTGAGGGAGTAGACATACCCGTATCTGGTGTAGTCATCTACAATCGTGAGGAAGAATCGCTTCCTATGTCCTACAGAGGGTTTCATTGGCCCTACCAAGTCCATATGCACCAATTGGAAGGGGTATTCCGTGGTTCGTTTGGATCCCCTGGGGATGGCCTTAACCTTGATCTTGGAACGCTTACAAACTGAACACTCTAAGTAGTTTTCGCAGTTCTTTACTTTGAGACCTTCGGTACATTCCGTCATTTTCTTTACAATGGGGAAGCTTATGTGTCCCAGTCTCCTGTGTAGGAGGTGGGCGCAGTTATCATGCAATGGTTTGCCGATAGATACAGACTTGTTTGTCTTCTCATGGCTACATCCTGCCTCCTGCTGCACCCCCTCTGTTTCTGGATACTTATCTACCTCGTGGTTTGTGCTGGCATCAATGCCTTCTTCCTCCCTTGCGTTGGGTGTGAAGTAGGGAAGCCCCTCATGTATGGTTACCTTTCCTATCTCTTTCCCTTGCTTGATCAAGTGTGCCTTTCCATCTTTAAATTTTATTTCTATATTTGTGTCTCGTGTCAGCTTTGTGATGGCTAGCACGTTGTGGGGGATTTCTGGTACGTACAGTACTCCTTTTAGGTCCCCTACCTGTGTGATGTGTACGTTTCCCTTTCCCACTACTTTGACCTTGCTTTGGTTTGCTACTTTTACTTCTGAGTCTATTTCTGTGAGTGAGTCTAGCAGCTCTGGGTTACAAGTAGTGTGACTTGTGGCCCCTGAATCCAGGAGCCATGTGTTTCTCTCTGCCTTATGTTTGTCATTTGGGTCATCGTGCCTGATCCCATACATGGAGCCAGGGTTACTGTCCCTGGAGTGGTCTCTGCGCTCGTGGTGTTTCCTGGGGTTGGGTGACCACCCTCGCCCTCTTTCCTTTGGGTGCCTGCGTTCGGGTGACCTTCCCCCTCTACTGTCGTGCTGTCCCCTATCCCTATGGTTCCTGGGGCAATCCTTCTTTAAGTGGTTCCTTGATCCACAAGAATAACATTCTGAGGTATCCCTGGCCCTATCCTGGAAATCCACCCCTTTTGTGGGTCTAGGGTCCCCTTTGGCTAGTTGGCGTTCCCTCCTCAGAGTGTCCTCTGCAACGAGCTGACTGGTCAGTGAGCCTAGTGTGAGGTATTGCAAGCTGAGGCTATTTAGTTGGGTCATGAAGATGTCCCAGCTGCTATCAAGAGAGTTTATGATTATGCTTATCATGCTCTCTTCAGTGATGATTTCCCCCCTCTGCATGAGTTCTGCCCTTGCAGCATTCATCTTTAAGATGTGCTCACTCAAGGGGACCCCTGCCTTATGCTTGGTGGAGTGGAACTCCCTAGATAGTCTAGTGGTGGTGGCTCTGCTTTGGCTATAAAACAGGTCACATAGTTTTTGCATAATATCATAAACAGTTAGATTGTCCTCAATAGATGGATACATAGCAGATGGAATGGAGGTTAACATGATACAAAATGCCCTGTGATGAATGCAGTCAATTTCCAATGACCAGGGCTTTTGGGGAGGTTTGTTAGCTAGGAACAGTGCATTCTCTCTCATGAGAGCAACTCTTAATTGTTGGCTCCATTCTATAATATTACCCCCATCTAACTGCAGTTTTGGCAAATTGGCATAATTTGCCCCAGAAATGTTAGTAAGGTTACTTACTGGGGGGAGCTGTCCATGGTCCAAGTTGTGATTAAACTCACAATAAGGCTTTGGGATGTCTGTGGCCATTCTGTACTTGCTTGGATCTATGCAATTTGCTTCTCTTATTACAGGCAGGTACTGGGCATGCGCGAAGCTCATTCCGCGCTGGAGTCCATCGGGTGAGGTTCCTGTTGCTGGAGCTCCCAGGCCTAGGCCTAGGCCTGTCGGTGGGAGGCTGGACCCGCCCCCGGTGGGTCCGAAGATCCCCCCTGAGGCTGGACACCACTGCTGGACGGCCGGATCCCCGGCGAAGAAGGGGAGAAGGTGAGGGGGCGACGCGGTCGCAAGTCGAGGACTTTCGTGGGTCGGCGGCGCGGCAGCAGCGGAGGTCGTAGGTTGAGGATTCCCTGCACCCAGCGGCTCGGCGGCAATGGCGGCGACGGCGGCTGATCCTCCCTCGTGGTCGCTGGTCCCCGGTCGTGTGGACTGGCCTGATGGGTGTCGTGGCGTTGGTGAGTAGCCGGTTCTTCTTCTTTGCCTCGGGCCTCGCGTTGCCGGTGTAGCGGGTGGTGAGTTCGAATTCTGCGGTTGATTTTTCCTGCAGGTGGGCGGTCTTTTGTGCCGGTTGTTGGTGCGCGCGGGGTTTTTTGTATGCTGTGACTCGGTTGCCTGGTCTCTGTTGGTTGTTCTGGCCTTCTTGTGCCCTCCAGGATTTCTCTTTGATTTTTTGAGTGCCGCAGGGGGCTCGAAAGCGGAGCCTAGGGCAGCGGTGATGGTCTCGATTGCCTTTTGCAATTCGAGATCGGTAGGCGTTTTTCTTTTTGTTATTGCGATCTCTTCGTGGTCGCTCTCAGAGCTGGGTTCTTCGTAGTCGCTTTCTGAGCTCCCCTCGTCTGTTTCGGGGTTCGGGCATTTTCGCGCCAAGGGATTCAAATCCTGGCTTCCCATTGGCTGGTGCTCGTCCCAAGATGGCCGCCGGGAAGTGGGCACGGAAATGGATTCTGCCGGCTCAGGATCATCAGGTTGGGGTGGCTTACCCTTTTTTGCTGGCTTTTCTTTCTCGGTTGTTTTTGGGGCCTCGATCGCTGCTTCTTGTTGTTCGAAGAGGCTTTGAAGGTCCGCGATGAGGTTTTCTTTGTCGCTGTTTCCCTCCATCAGTTTCAGGATGGAGAGTTTGAATTTGTTCATTTTTTGTGCTGTTTCTTCTTCCGGGGCGGTGATCTCCTTGGATGGCCCCTCTTCATCTGATTGTGAGTCCAGGCTGGAGTCCTGCTCGCTTCCAGCTTCTGTCTCCTCCATGGCTGTGGCTTTGGTGGGAAGCTTCTCAGCCATCTTCTTGGTAAGAGCTCTGGTCTGTGCTCTGTTTGCTTCTTCTGGGTAGGTGTTGGGTTCAGTCATTGTCTGGAGTTATGGGCAACCGACCTCTGCTACCAATTTGTTAGAAACTGGATCTAGCCCAATAACTCAAAGACATAGCCCAATTCTTTTCAGTAGTTTTATTGTTGATCAGTTGGTAGTGGAGGTCACTGACCTTGTACCTTTCTCTTTCAGGTATACATCTGGAATGATCTGTGTACCATGCGGTTGGACCTTTTGTACCCAGGAGGAGGGGTTAAGAGGTAAGGAGTGGTTATAAGGATTATGGGATATGTGGTTAGTTAACCCTTGAGGGTCCGGGGGATCAGGGAGACATGGCAGTTAGGCATTTTATCATGACATTTACCTACCTCGAAAGGATGGAAGGCTGAGTCAACCTTGAGCCTGGTAAGATTTGAACTTGCAGTAATTGCAGGCAGCTGGCAACTAAGTGCTACTTTAACAGCACTTAGTCCACTGTGAGTAATTCAGAGAACCAGCAAATATACCTCTGACTGGCCCCGCCCCCATCTATTCTCTGCCTCCCGAGTCCCAACCGATCAGGAGGAAATGGGGATTTTGCAGTATCCTTCCCCTGGAGTGGGGTGAGAATGGAGATTTTACAGTATCCTTCCCCTGCCATGCCCACCAAGCCACGGCCACAGAACCGGTAGTAAAATTTTTTGAATCCCACCATTGAACTGGAGGTAAGCGGAGGGCAAGCAAATCTACTGTAAACTGTGCATGTGTGGGATCTAGGTTGCGTGCTCCTCATTCTCTCCCAGCCTGTGAAAAAGATTGTCTTCCACGAAAATGGCCCCTTGTGTAAAAAAAAGTTTGGGGGCCGCTGACCTAGAGTTCATCTGGAACTTTACAGGTTGAAATTAGAGATTAGAATCAGAATTAGAGATTAGAGATGTCCTCTTTTGATTGTAGTATCTCTGAAAATATTTCATAAAACCATCAGTCTGCTGAGTTCAATAATCCTGTCAGAAAAAAAGATATCCATATAGCAGAGAACTCCCTACCCTTCCCTAAAAGAATGCATGAGCAACAAGTGTTGATTTTAAATGCATTTTTTGTTGTTTTTGTTTTTGTTTATCTGTAGTACTTTAATCCAGACTCAGCGGCTGGAAACCATGGAATCATTTCTAAAACATCCATCCCTCAATCTGGAAAAAATTGGAGCCTTTTTAAGGGACAAAGATTTTTCTGATTAATTTTTGTTTGCTTATGGGAATATCAGTCTCCTGGAAGAGCTGCATCTGGTCTTGCATTGGATGGATGTTCCCTTCTCCAAGTCCCCCCTCCCCTCAAAGTTAAATAGGACACCCACTTGAGGAATCTAGTCTAGTTCATAGTTGCAGCCAAAATGCCCACAGAGGCACAGTGCCCAAGGACTGGATGGTGGGGAGAAGTGAGTCCCACAGCAAACCAATTGGAGCAGGCTCTTCCTCAATTCAGAATAGAGTTGGAAGGGACCTTCTCTGAGGTCTTCTAGGCCAACCCCTTGCACAAGCAGCAGACCTTATACCATTTCAGATAAATGGCTGTCCAGTCTCTTCTTAAAAACCTCCTGGTGATGGAGCACCCACAACTTCTGTAGACAAGCTCTTCCACTGGTTAATTGTTCTCACTGTTAGGAATCAATAGCAATAGCACTTAGACTTATATGCCGCTTCAGAGTACTGTACAGCCCTCTTTAAGCAGTTTACAGAGTCAGTATATTTCCTCTAACAATCTGGGTCTTCATTTTACTGACCTCAGAAGGATGAAAGGCTGAGTCAATCTTGAGCTGCTGAGGATCGAACTGCTGGCAGTAGGCAGAGTCAGCCTGCAATACTACATTCTAACCACTGTGCCACCACGGCTCTTAAGGAATTATGGAAGTTCCTGCTTAATTCCAGATTGCTCCTCTGCTTGACTAGTTTCCAAGCATAGTCTCTTGTCTTGCCTTCCTTATTTGGAAAATAATCCATGCACCTTAAATTGTCTATAGCTAGTCTTTGATGGATGGGGAGGAACAGGCTTCGACTCAACCCTTCCAAGACCGAGTGGCTGTGGATGCCGGCATCCCGATATAGCCAGCTGGCGCCATCGCTGGCTATTGGGGGCGAGTCATTGACCCCCACAGAGTGGGCTCGCAACTTGGGCATCCTCCTGGACACACGGCTGTCTTTAGAAGAGCATATGACGGCCGTGGCCACGGGGGGCTTTTTATCAGGTTCGCTTGATATGCCAGTTGCGCCTCTTTCTGAGTCGGGATTCCTTATGCACAGTCACTCATGCTCTCGTCACTTCTCGCCTGGACTACGCTAATGCTCTCACCCGGAGGCTCCAACTGGTCCAGAATGCGGCCACGCGGGTGATCACGGGAGCGACATGGCACTCCCATATAACACCTCTCCTGCGTGAGCTGCACTGGCTCCCAGTGGTCTTCCGGGTGCGCTTCAAGGTGTTGGTTCTCACCTTTAAAGTGCTCCATGGCTTAGGGCCAGGGTATTTACAAGACCGCCTTCTGCTACCGATAACCTCCCACCAGCCAATACACTCTCACAGAGAGGGCCTCCTCAGGGTGCCGTCGGTCAAGCAATGTCGGCTGGCAGCCCCCAGGGGGAGAGCCTTCTCTGTGGGGGCACCCGCCCTCTGGAACGAGCAACCTCCTGGAATACGGCTGTTTCCGGATCTCCGCACTTTCCGTAAGGCCCTGAAGACGTTTTTATTTCAGCAAGCCGGCCTGGCCTGAATAGGTTTTATGGGTTAGTTTTTTAATTGTATAGCTTGGGGTTTTAAATTGGGGCGGCCGTTTAATTTAATTTATTTTTAATTATTTTAACTTTTATATTGTATGGTATTTTAATTCTCGGCTGTTCACCGCCCTGAGTCCCTTCGGGGAGAAGGGCGGGATATAAATTTAATAATAAATAAATAAATAAAAATTTACGACCAATTACTTAGCGACCATTCAAAGCCTGAAAAAAGGTACTTATGACCTAGATCCAAAGTTCTGTGGCAATTATATGTCCACAACTATGGGCCCTTGTCACCACAGCTGCATTTATGGCCATTTGTAGCATCCTGTGGTCACATGACCCCAATTTTCAATAGTTTGGATGAAAACTGGCAGTTACTTCTGGTTTTGGAAAAAAAATCCAAAAACCATAATGAACCATTGGTTTGCTAAATTGTACTGCAAACCAGAGCATACAAAACCTTTGCCAGACCAATTCTAGAATACAGCTCGTCTGCCTGGAATCCACACTGTATAACAGAGAGTAATACAATTGAACGAGTCCAGAGGTATTTCACAAGAAGAATACTCCACTCCTCTTCTTGCAATAGAATACCCTATACCACCAAACTTGAAATTTTGGACAACCTAGAACTATGCCGCCTATGGTCTGACCTAAGCTTAGTACACAAAATTGTCTGCTACAACATCCTACCTGTCAATGACTACTTCAGCTTCAACCGCAATAATATACGGGCAAACAATAGATACAAACTCATAGTAAAACGCTCCAAACTTGATTGCAAAAAATACGACTTCAGTAACAGAGTGGTCAACACCTGGAATGCACTACCTGGCTCTGTGGTTTCATCCCCAAACCCCCCAAACTTTAACCTTAAACAGTCTACCATGGACCTCACCCCATTCCTAAGAGGTCTGTAAGGGGGTGTGCATAAGTGCACCAGCGTGCCTACCATCCCTGTCCTACTGTCCCCATTTATTCATACTCATTTCTTATGTTTATACTTATACCTGTTTATACTTATATGTTTACACGTTATGTTTATACTTATACTAATTTTCTCAGACATGCTTGACAAATAAATAAATAAATAAAATAAAATAAAAAATGAATGACCATTGTGTTCACGTTAAGAACTGAAGAGTTCGTTTTATCATTTCTACAAATAAATAAATAAATATTTTTTTAAAAAAATTAAAAAAATAGGGTTGGTTGTGCGACCAAGCCATTTCAGGACTGTTACAATTTATGACTTTAAGGCTCCATTACAGTCATAATTCAAGGATTACCTGTACTTGTGATGGGATAAACTCCCAGCTTCATTCCAGAATACCTAAAGTCTGTCCGCTTTAGCAGTGGGATAGAAATGAGATACAGGCAGCGTGTGTGAGGACATGTCCTTTATAAATCAGTGCGTGTATTAAAGCAAGAAGGATGTGCAGATGAACCTTAGTGCAGTGGTGGGTTTCAAAATCTTTTTACTACCGGTTCTGTGGGTGTGGCTTGGTGGGCGTGGCATGGCTTGGTGGGCATGGCTTGGTGGGCGTGGCAGGGGAAGCATACTACAAAATCTCCATTCCCACCCCACTCCAGGGGAAGGATACTGTAAAATCTCCATTCCCTCCCCAATCCAGGGGAAGGTTACTGTAAAATCCTCATTTCCTCCTGATCAACTGGGACTCGGGAGGCAGAGAATAGATGGGGGCGTGGCCAATCAGAATTTTTACTATCGGTTCTCCGAACTACTCAAAATTTCCGCTACCGGTTCTCCAGAACTGGTCAGAACCTGCTGAAACCCACCACTGGCTCAGTGGTGCCCATGGAACTTACTTTACCCATATAAATTAACTACGGCTGAAATTGCATGATGTTTCAGTGTTCCTGCAGCCTTCAGTGGTATCCCATAAGACTTTGGCAAGTGTTAATTTTTAAAATATTTTCAGGCATCGGCCTCATCTTGTAGTGGCACCCACTCCTCCAAAAAGTCACCAGCCCCTGAATTAGAAGATCCCAGGTAGCACTTGCTGGAATAACTTCTGTTTCCCTTGAAGAGTAGCTGTCAATCACTGCAGCCTTGCAGATAAGGCAGCCGAACGTAATTAAGTTCAGTGATCAAGTGAATTCTGCAAATGGATTGCCTTCAGGAAACAGTGACTCAAGGGCAGATAGGAGGGAAAGGGGTTCAAAGCAACCAACACAAGGGTTGAACTAGAGGCCCCTCATTCATATATCTGTTTTAACTGAAGAACAAAACATCTTGCTGGTATTTTTACAAAATTGGAATATTTGTTTTCTCTCATTCTCTTCTTGGAGATGGCCCATTCCGAAAGGAGGGAGGCAATTTCCTTGACCCGTACCAAGGGGTTGGAGCACACACAGCAGAGCACGCCAGCAGCTGAGTTCGACATGTTCCAGCCCAGCTGGGCAGACTGAGTCTCATTCTCCTTCCCTTCCTCCCTCCCCTCTTCTCTCTCATTCCCTCTCTCTCTCATTCTCTCTCTCTCTCCCTCTCTCATTCACTCTCTCTCTCTCTCTGTATCTCCTTCCCTCCCTCCCTCCCCTCTTCTCTCACATTCCCTCTCTCTCTCATTCTCTCTCTCTGTCTCTCATTCTCTCTCTCTCTGTCTCTCATTCTCTCTCTCTCCCTCTCTCTCTCATTCTCTCTCTCTCATTCTCTCTCTCTCATTCTCTCTCTCTGTCTCTCATTCTCTCTCTCTCTGTCTCTCATTCTCTCTCTCTCCCTCTCTCTCTCATTCTCTCTCTCTCCCTCTCCCTCTCTCTCTCTCTCTCTCTCTCTCTCTCTCTCTCTCTCTCTCTCAGAGGACAGTATGTTCCATGCATGTCCGTGTGCGCACGCGCATAACCTACAAAACAACCAACTCTATTTGGCTCTCCAACTTTCCTAAAAAGTCACCTCGGGCTTGAGATCAAGCTGAGAGAACGTAACCCAAGTGGAATTGGTTTGAATTAGAGGCCAGGGAACGCAATCTTGGGAAGGAAATTCAGCATCAGCCTTTATTAGATTTGTCACTTCTGGTGACACTAATTGTCCCGGAGTGACTCTTGAAGGCATTATGAATCAGTCTGGGCCTCCATCACAAGCTCATGCAGCCTTGCCGTAACCCAGCAGTTTGCAAACAACCAACCTTTCTAGAGACAATCCTTAAAGCATCCCTGGAACCGACTCCTGCAGCGCCTTGGCCAATGGGCATCATCCTTAAGGAATGATGAATTTCCACGGGGCATGTTCCCAACTGTGGGTGCTAACTGGGGTCAGGCGGCTGGAGCAAACATTCCTGATGTGCTCTTCCCAGCGACATCAATAGTCAGAGCAAGGTCTGCCATCATCATGCACTGTATTACCCAATTCTGCTCTTGTCAATTGACAGGCAAATACAAAAGCCAGGGGCTGAGGAAGGCTTTTTTAAAAGGGCTCCCTCTAGTGGCTGTCACCTCATAGTGACCCATCCTTGTGCAGAGATTTGCTGGCAGATAACTCAAAGCAACTGAGCGTGAGAGAGTCACATTCTGGATACAGAGTGACCGCGCTCTGGATCACACTAAAGGACAAAATACTTTTACATGGTAAAGACTCTTTCAGCTTGACTCCTAAATAACAGGGTTTATGGGCTAGACCAGAAGATCAAAGAACATCCCAGAAAATCATGGCAAAGCACGTCTGAATCAAAGAAGAGGGAGTCAAGCTATTCTCCAAAGCACCTGAGGGTAGAACAAGAAGCAATGGGTGAAAACTAATCAAGGAGAGAAGCAACTTAAAACTAAGGGGAAAATTCCTGACAGTTAGAACAATGAATCAGTGGAACAACTTGCCTCCAGAAGTTGCGGATGCTCCAACACTGGAAGTTTTTAAGAAGATGTTGGATAACCATTTGTCTGAAGTGGTGTAGGGTTTCCTGGCTGGGCAGGGGGTTGGACTAGAAGACCTCCAAGGTCCCTTCCAACTCTGTTATTCTATTCCCGGCGAAGCTGCGTGGTGAAGAACTTTAACCTGTTTGCACCAACAGACTTCCCAGCCTCCCACTTTCTCTTGTTTGCAAGAGAGGCCCTCTTTAACCAAATATTACAACCAAAATCCAAGCTATTCAAATGATTCCCTCAATATATATTAAGCAACTGGTTCTAAACATAAAAGGGAAAAGAGGAGAGTAGAGAGAGAGAGAGCTTTTTCTTCTGGTTTAAAAAAAAAATGAGGTTTTTCCACCCACACCATTCTGATGGGTTTGTTGTTGTTTCTTGTTTAGTTTAAAAGTAGAATCCACTCCCAGTTTGCATAGAAGGCTGGAACCCATCCACGGCCGTGATGTATTTCTCCCGAATGCCACAAGGCTATTTTCTTATATTAATGGATAAGTTGTGTCTTATTGTGAAATATCTACTTTGGAGACCATATGCAACAAATTAGGGCCTTTTTTAAAAAAAAAAAAATTCAAAAATCAAGACAAAAGCCACTGCTCACTGTGAAAAGCAGAGTAAATCTGTCTCCTGCTTTAAAAACAAACAACCCCCCCACCCACCCTCCTATCTTAAGAACAGCTTCACTAGCTTAACCAAGTTCCATCCTACCAAATATCTTGATTCCAACTAGGAGAGGCTAGCCAGATGCTTCCAAGGGAAAGCTGAAAAACGGGTCGAAGACAAAAGTTCTTTCTTAGAACTTGGCCTCGCGGTCTGTTCTTCAGAGGGATGCTCTGAAGACGAGAGGGCTCTTTTGCTATTCTGGCAAAACCGTTTTGCAGACCCTGCTCTCAGCTACCCCACATCTCTTCTGTTCAGGGAACACAGAGCAGCTGGGGGAAAAAAGGGGTTTGGATATGCTTCTGCTGGGGCAGTATTTTTCAACCTTGGCAACTTGAAGAGGGGTGGACTTCAACTCCCAGCATTCCCCAGCCAGCTTGCTGGCTGGGGAATGCCTGGGAGTTGAAGTCCACCCCTCTTCAAGTTGCTAAGGTTGAGAACCAAATTGCTGGGGTACCTGTGAACGCAGTTCTCATATCAAAGAACAGGAGAAATGTTGGGGCACTGTGGGGCACTCTTCTGGGAAAGGAGATAGCCTCACCCGTCAAGACGGTCTTGATATACTGGATCCAGAGATATACGGTCTGGATAAACTACAAATGTATATTGTGTGTGCGCCATTTTGATTGACTCCTGTGGTCATCAAGCCTTTCTCCTTCTCTGTGAATTGTCTATTCTTTACAAAAGTAGTGCAGTTTTGGAGTGCAGTGGTGCCTTTGGCTGCTCCCAGGCATGGCCCTTTCTTTGAAAACATACAAACATCTGAAACCCAGCCAAGTCCAGAATCTTATTTTTCTTGAAGATCAACCCATTGTCTGTAATCCCCCAAAGGCCCAACTGGAAAGGAATGTTTTAGTCTGCCTTCCAAACAAAGACAGTCCTTCCCTGGTACTGTATGCTTTTCTAGGGAGAACAGAAAATGCCAGTAAATGAAGATAAATACTCTGCATGAGCTCAGAAACCACCTCACCTTGGTCACCATAGTTGTAATTTTTTTTTCCAGCATCGTGAAAACAAAGTCCATGGCCAAATTCACAGGTCAGAGGCTGACCTCTGGCTTAAGTAAAGTCTGGCAATTTTGTTCTTTAAGAAACGTAGCCTTGGTCATTAAGTTGTTCTTGGACCGAGTGTTAGGATATCAAAGCATTTGCAGCTGTTTCTGACTAACAGAACCTCGACTTTAGTCCAGTAATGGTGGAAGTGGGCATTCTGGGGCTGCCACCAGCTGCGGGACAATCTCTTCTCGCTAGATATGGTCACCTTGCCCTGTGGCTCTCCCTCCCTATGTTGTGCATGGGCTTTCTTTGCAACGTTCTCCCTGGACACTGAGAGGGGATCAGCTGGAGACACTTATCCCCCATTTTCTTTGCAAACATACCTAGTGCCTCTCCCATCCTTTTTATGCGGTTCCTGGAAAAAGAGCCAATGTGCTGTGCCAGCCATTTTCTAAGCCTCTTTGTCTTGCCTTGGAGAGCAATGAGCGTCTGGAATGCAGCACCTGGAGGTAAATATAGAGGCTATTCATGAACAAATCTGAGCCTTATGTCACCCTCGGAGACTGCCAAGGCCTAATCCAGAATGGCAGGCTCTTGGCAGGTAGGGAACAGGAAGGGCAGAAGCGTGCGAATAAAAGCATCACCAGAAACATAGCACTTCAAGGGGGCCTGGATGTCCCTCCAAAGACATTTCTTTCATGGATTGCATTTAATCCATTTTATGAAAAGGTCGAGACGGTAGGAGAAGAGCAGCCACCCATACAATTAGACTGGGAAGAATCCATAGATACACACAAAGTTCTCAGGTTGCCCTAAGCTAGTGTTTTCCAACTTTGGAAACTTTTAAAAAGTGTATATTTCAACTCCCAGAATTGGGTGGGTGGGGAATTCAGGGAGTTGAAGTTAAAGTTCCCAAGATTGAAATGATACCGCATTAAGCTGTGGTGTAGGTTGCTTGGCTTTGGTTGAATGTGCTAGGTGAGCCCGTTCACCGCAGCTTGCAAATCATGGTTATGGTTTAGCATATTGTGAGACCCTGTTGTCATTTCTATACTAATCCACTGTTAAATGCAGTGTGCAATGGAGATTACACCTATGAGCCCAAGGGCAAGTAGCCAGAGAAAGACAAAGAAGAGAGCACTGTTCTTTTAGAACTCTGCATATGCTCAAGAGCACATCCTCTGACAAGGACTACTGCTGCATTCAAGCCTCCAACCCTTCGGCTCCTCTCTTCCTCTCTGGCTTTCTCCTCCTTTGAGGACCAAGGCAATTCCAAGAGTTTCTCCAGCAAATCTGCGTTGGGCTGAGAGGCTCTTTTTTTAATATGCTGCAAATTTGGACGATAAAACTATTTACATAAAAGAGCTATACATATGCTGCGATACCGTGAGAACCAAGCTTTGGTACATGGTACAAAATGATGCCTTCTGTTTTAAAAGTAAACAAATTCCGTATTTTCATAGCAATGAAGATAAGTATGGAATTGTGTGATTGAAAAATTTAGTTCCAGAAGCCAAAATGGTGTCTGAAAGAGATTTCCAATTCTTGGCTGGTGGAATTCTGTACTTTCAGTGATTGATAAGACCCCAAACTAAATTATGTATAATGGCAAGCTGTTTGCAAATAATAATGTTAATAGTAATAATCGCAGCAGCTATGAAATGTTCTTCTCTGGGGATTGTATTGGATTGTCTCTGCCTTTAGAAATTCTGCAAAGCTGGGCCATTTTAGGTCCCTGTTGCTATTATTTGATTTTCAATGCACTTGTTTTTGTTCCATGTGTTATGTTGTTTTAAATTATAAACTATCTTGAGTATTGTACTAAAAATTGGGCTAAAAAGAAACAACTACAATAATAATATTGTTTTATTTTCTTGAACTACATAACATGCATTCTTTGTTCCAATAGTCAAATGTTTACTTCTTCTGGTGATCTTGATTTCTGAATGCTTCGTTTTGAAAGAGAGAGAGAGGGAGAGAGAGAGAGAAATATGAGAGGATGAGAAGTCTGACCTGAGGACAAGCTTTGTCTTTGGGCAAGAAGCTGCAATATGTATCCTTTCAGTCTGGTAGTACTTAACCTTAACATGTCTAATGTCTATTGACAGAACTTTCATTCTCCACGCGTTTCTCTTGTCTCCTTTTAAAGCCAACAGAGCTAGCAACCATTATCTATGCATCTTCTGACAAAGAGTTCCAGAAGTTAATTAAGTAAGTCTGCAAAAGTTATGTTCCTCAGAAAGAGATTACAAGACAATTCTGAGAGATCTCTTACACAGAGAAGGAGGATCCAGCCAGCCAAAGAAAAAGTCCCAAATTCACTTCTCCTCCAGCATCAATGCCAAAATTATGGAAATCAAACTCATTTTTCAAGAGACCCCCGATGTTGGCTGTGTGTTACAGCAGATACATGTAATTGTACAGTCATTGAAAATCCGAGTACAACATTTCCATAGTTTAGAATCTGATCACAGAATATTTGCTTAATATCTCTAAAATATCTCAGGCTTGTTGGATTCAGGCACGTCCTCCTCTTCTTTCAAGGACAGTATCTAACTCCTTCCATGAACAGAAATGGGAATAATGTATATGGAGGGAGGGAAGGAGAGATAAAACGACTTGGTCATTTAGCTGTTGAAGATGCTCATTCCTCTTTTAAGATGGAATTCTTCTTTTCTAAAGTCAGAGTATTATAGTAACAGCAAAGCTTTGCAAAGCTGGCTGAGGAATTCTGGGAGTTGAAGTCCACAAGTCTTAAAGTTGCCAAGGTTGGAGACCCCTGATCTAGTCTACACTCCGGTTCTTACACATGAATCCTACAAGCAGCAGAAGCAAGAGAAGCTTCTGCACGGGGCGTGAAGAATAGAGTCAACATTTCAACTCTATTATTTCCTTCCACTTATTTTCAGAGGTAGCCTGCTCCTGGATCTGGAGGCTCCATGTAGCCATAATAATTAACATCCCATCTTCCTCAAAGAAATCTTTCCTTAAAGGTCATTTAAGCCAGTGGAGATTTTTTTTCCCCCCACATCTTGCTACAGTAAGTTCCATAAGCTAATTGCATTGTGCAAAGAGGCGTTTTCTCCAAGTGCTCTCAATGTGCTCTTCTCAGTTTCACTGGAAGCATTTGCTTTGGGGTTGGCTCCAGTCCTGATTAGCTGGAGGATTCTGCATAGACTCTCACCCCCACTTTTAGGCTTGGGCCCTACCATTTTTTTGGGAAGTCACTACAAGGTTCTCCTGCTGCTTACTTTTTTTTTTATGGCGGGGGAGGGGGGGGAAAGCAAGTTGAGATTAGTTGGAGATGGAGATTAGTTCTGAAAGTGATGCCAAGTGAGGCAAGAACATGCCAAGCCTGCAAGGAGCCAAGGTCAACAAAACTTCGGTCGCCTGCCGGTCCCAGCATGAACAGCTCTTGGAATTAGCCAGTCTTTCATCTTCGCCCTTTTTTATTGGAGCTCTGACTTCAGCAAGGAAAGATGTTTTTGGACTCTGAGCAAAATGTGTCCTGTGAAGTTTCTAAACATAGTAAAGGGTGACTCACAGAACAGACACTCGGCGCTCCACCGGGCTTGAACACAAGGCCTTGGCAAATCTCAGGTTGATTCCCTAGGCCATCCTTGTGTCTTTGACCAAAAACAGAATCAACTTAAACGAATGTAAGCCTACAAACTTTTGAAAAGACAAGCAGTCGCTAACCAACGTAGGTGAGCTACTGTGATGACACAGAAATATTCACAAACTTTCCAGAGTTTATCTTTCTTAAAGGAAGTGCTCTCCAGTTGCTTTACCACTTTAACAGAATAACAAGTTGAAAGGCACCTGGATATCTTCTAGTCCAATCCCCTGCTCAAGCAGGAGATTCTATATCCATGATGGCGAACCTATGGCACACGTGCACATGGAGCCATATCTGTGGGCATGCAAGCATTGCCCTAGCTCAGCTCCAGCGCACATGCGCATGCCGGCCAGCTGATTTTCAGGCCTTCTGGGCCCACCAGAAGTCGGGAAATGGACTATTTCCAGCCTCTGGAGGGCCTCCGCTGTGGGGGAAGACCATTTTCGTCCTCCCCAGGCTCATAGAAAGCCTCTTGAGCCTAGGGAGAGCAAAAAACGGGCCTAACGGGCCCACTGTGCCATCAAGTGCCAAAAGTGGTGGGAGCAGGGGGAGGTCGCACGTGCAGGTATGGGGGGGGTGCATTGAATTATGGGTGTGGGCACAAGCGTGTGCGACCCCCCCATGCTCCCCCCACTTTTGGCACGCGACGGCAAAAAGGTTAGTCATCACTGCTCTATATCATTTCGAACAAATGGTTGTCCAATCTCGTCTTAAAAACTTCAGGTGTTGGAGCATTCACAATTTCTGGAGGCAAGTCGTTCCACTGATTAATTGTTCTGTTGGAAAATTTCTCCTTTAATTCTAGGTAGATTCTCTCCTTGATTAGTTTCCATCTATTGCTTCTTGTTCTGCCTTCAGGTGCTTTGAAAGGTGGAGAGATTTTGGAGAAATGGGATTATGAATTGACCCCAGTAATATTTGCGGGGGGGGGGGTTGTGTATTTTATGTTCTTTTGACATTTTGAATAACGTTTTGTGCATGTGGGGTGGGGGGGAAGAACCCTAGTGCCCTGCTTCTGGTACACACTTCTGAATAACAATAATTGCTCTATTGTAATTATCACACATTGATAATTACAACACTGAAGATTCTGCTTTTCTCATGGATTGATTCATTCAGCTCTAATGCCACCTCTTTTGTTTCACAATTCTCCTCAACTTTAAAATCTGTGGATTTCAATTCCCAGAATCCCTCAGCCAGCATGCTGGTGGAGAATACTGAGAATTGAAATCCACAGATCTTAACATTGCCAAGGTTGAGAAACACGGCGTTAATGATAGGATAGAAACCTGAGCTTCCTGTAATGTGTTACCTGCAGTTCAAAACATATGCTATTAAGAGTAGTGGGTGAAAGGTTGTGGGTTGCTTATCAGCTTAGTGATTAGACATATGGATTGGTCTACATGTGCACAGTGACAGATGCTCTATCTATCTTCTTTTTCTTCTGCCCCTGCCAGAGATTTAATACTGTCTGACGAGAGACATTAACTCAAGTCTGTAGAAGAGCAAGTTATCAAGTCATCTTTACCCAGCAAAAGAAGAAAAATCAGGAGTATGGTTGCACTTTTCACTCTAACACATTTTACTAAAAGGTATATAAAATGTGTTAGTCTGAAAAGGTATGTCGATACGTCTTCTGATTTCAGGCTATCATATATCAACATAATCCTTCTCCTACAATATCTTTTTTTAAAAAAATAGAAAAAAGATGTTATGCTCTGAGATCTTTTTTGGCACAGAAATCTGAGAAGCTATATAGAAAAATAACCTCTGAGCACATTTTAAAGTTATAGTACTTGATTACTAAGGAAACATTAAAACCAATTAAATGTGGTGAGCTTAACCATTGCTGGCTGAATACAAACCTAACAGGTTAAGCCAAGATCAAACAAACCACATTTGGCTGTGTGAATTCACAGTAAATAGTGCCATTGCTTAGGGGCAATGGGGATGTCTGCAAAAAAAGCAAGATATTGGTCATGATTTTGGCTATTGCAATTTCTTTGGCTGAAATAGAACAGGATCATTGGGAAATTTGTGAAAGGGGCTGTAAAAGATCAAGTAATCAAGAAGTTTAAGAGATGAACCAACAGGCAGCAGAGAGACCAACAGAAATACCATGGAAGACATCTCAGCATCTTTGCAGAACACAGAATACAGTTTTTCATATTAGTTGAAAAATAACCAGTGAAATATTTAGTTTCATCGCTTAATAAAAGGACAATTTTGCTCAAGAGGTTATGCCAAGAATTCCATGCCATAGTAGCCTCGGTCTACATCTTCCTAACCCTGGAAATGTTGGACAGATCAATGTGTTATTAATTAATAACACTCACACATGTACATCAGCATTGGGGATTGCAAAAAAAGAACTAAAAAGAATTTGAACTGTCTCTAGCAGTCTCAGCCAACATGAGGTAAAAATTGAACACTAAAGGGAAATTGTGCTGCCAGGGAAATTTAGGGAGGTGAAATCCACAAATTTTAAAGCTTCTCGTTGTGTCCCTGAAAATAATTGAAACTATTTCGAAATGTCTGAGGTTTTTTAAAATTCTGTTTTGTGTGAATACAAAGGGCCTTGTGTGTCATAAAAGTCTTCAATAAACACCATAAATAAAATATATTAAAATAAACATTTAATTATAGGAACATAAATGATCAGCAACCAGCTTTACAGGATTAAAACAGTGTTGGGATGACGAAGAAGAAGAAGATGATGATTAGATTTTTATCCCATCTTTTAAGCATATTTTGGTTACCTCAAGAATGTGAGCATACTTAATATTCCTGCTTCCTATTTTCCCCACAGCAATTGAGAGGGAGTGTCCCACCCAAAGTCACCCAGATTAACGGAATATTCTTCTTGTTGCTTTTTGGTGCTGAGCATCTGGAAAATGATAGTAGTAAACTGGACAAACTTCTATACGATATGATGAAAGTATCATGAGAACTGATCCAATTTGATTGGTTACCTTTTATTTATAACAGATCAGCAACTTACTGAGGAGGGCATACGTTTAATTTAGATCAGTGTTTTTTTGAACTTGACAACTTGAATGTCAATTCCCAGGATTCCATCATGCTGGGAGATTCTTAAAGTTGCCAAGTTTGAAAAACACTGATTTAGATTGTGAGTGTTGTGGATGATGACCTCGCAACGTCTCTGGAGACTATTTCCATCCTATTTTGTGGGGCAGGATTAATAGATGCTCCCTTAAAACTCTCCCAAAATGAGGATAATTATTCTAATTCATAGGAGCTTATGAACATTTAAAGAGGTGTAATGGTAAGGCCCTACAAAGATTAAGGCACACATTTCATTTCTTAACAGAAGAAACAAAACAAGAAACAAAGAAAGTAAATTTATTTTCCAGCATGGCAAAATGACTATAAAGCTAGTCAGATGTATTCCGGGCTGCTGTGGGGGAAGAGATGCT
Organism: Pantherophis guttatus; assembly: GCF_059756535.1. Taxonomy (NCBI): domain Eukaryota; kingdom Metazoa; phylum Chordata; class Lepidosauria; order Squamata; family Colubridae; genus Pantherophis; species Pantherophis guttatus. The sequence goes on along the minus strand of NC_142063.1, from coordinate 325,532,285 downwards.
GGAGGTTGCAGGTAGCCCATGAACTCTGAATCACCTGTGCCTGATTTATAAAGACACAGGTGGCACCTTTTCTAAATGTTCTCATCTCAAGCAATAGAGTCTTGCCAATGCATGTTAAGGTCATGAGGTTATTCTTCTGTCCAAATTCAGTACCAGATATCTGGCTGCTTTATTTATTTTATTTTATTTATTTGTTTTGTCGAGCATGTATTAAATAACAGATATAAGTATAAATATGTTTATTAATACATGAAATAGATATGAATAAAAGGGGACATTAGGTCAGGGACGGTAGGCACATTGGTGCGCTTATGTATGTCCCTTACAGACCTCTTAGGAATAGGGTGAGGTCAACAGTAGACAGTCTAAGGTTAAAGTTTTGGGGGTTTGGGGATGCAACAACAGAGTCAGGTAGTGTATTCCAGGCATTGACCACTCTGTTGCTGAAGTCGTATTTCCTGCAATCAAGTTTGGTGCGGTTTACCTTAAGTTTGTATCTATTGTGTGCTTGTGTATTGTTGTGGTTGAAGCTGAAGTAATCATTGACAGGTAGGACATTGCAATAGATAATTTTATGTACTACGCTTAGGTCAGACCGAAGGGGGCGTAGTTCTAAGTTGTCTAAGCCTAAAATTTCAAGTCTGGTGGCATAAGGTATTCTGTTGCGAGTAGAGGAGTGGAGGACTCTTCTTGTGAAATATCTCTGAACTCTCTCAATTGTATTAATGTCCGATATGCAGTGTGGGTTCCAGACAGATGAGCTGTATTTGAGAATTGGTCTAGCAAATGTTTTGTATGCTCTAGTTAGTAGTACAAATATTACCGGAGAAAAAGCTATGCAGAAATCTAATACCATCCACATTTGTAAACCCTGCAAAAAACAACCATGAATTATAAAGGTAGGCACATTCCAGGCCACATCCAGATGCAAGACCTATGCCAATCTCAGATCAGTGCCATCCCCATTTCTCTGTAATGCTGCGGTATGGCGCTTTGGAAAGCTCTGCCAACAACTTTTAAACTGAAGTCCTGTGAACACAGCTTGGCAACATTTTCTCTAGAACTGTGAATGGGTGGTACCCCAATTGTGTGAACTCCAGCGTATGCCGCTCCCTGCAATTTCCCTCCTGCTCCTGCAGCAAATGCCCTTCCACCATCCCCCTTCCCATCTTCCTCACTATCCCAAGTCTATAACTCTGCCCTCAAAAAGATCAAATTATGTTTTTCCTTTCTCCCCTCCCCCCCTGCCCTCCTTGCTATGAAACCAAGAGGAATGTCAGATATTGCCTGCATATGATGCACCAGAGACTAGAAGGGGTTAAGTCTTTACAGACATCACATGTGACTATATCAGCCAATTAAATCTCTTATTGGACTCTTACCTAGAAACCACTTGGATATCTTCCCCTTTTTTCCCCCTCTCTCTCATCTATCTCTCAGAGAGGCAACACGTGAACTTCTCTCTCCTCTCAACATCTGAGTCATACAGTTAGGGTAAAAAAATATAACAGGACACCCTGTTCATTATCGTATGCATGTATATATTTGTAAATAATAAAAACAACCTTTTTGAACCTGAAGCTGTATTGACCAAATAACTTCCTCATAGAACCAAATGAGCACGACCATCAATATATATCTGATAAGGAACGTGTTCTTGGCTGACTGGCTGGGATATGTGGGGATGTTGTTGTTTTTTTGCACTTCCCATAAAGCAGATGGAAGATACAGGTACTCCTCATTTAATGACTGACTTGTATAGCAACATTTGTAGTTATGGCAGTGATGAAAAATTCATTTTAAAACCAATCCTGGCATCTATGATCTTTGCAGGGCTGTAAAGCAAAGAAAAGCCGGAATAACATTGTAAGCATAGTTATGGTTTCACATAGCGACTGCTTCACTTAACAACTGAGTTGCCGATCAGAATTGTGCCCACTAAACAGGGACTATCTGCATACCTTGCTCATTGATATCCTTTGCAGGAGTGGACATGACGCAGTTTCTGGGAAGCAGAGTTACCCTTTTCTTGTGCTGTCCAAACTTACTGGTTGCCAGCCACTCCCGTCTCCTCCTTGAAATGGCCTCCTGCTGTCTCGACACCCCTCAAATTCCACCGTGCTGCTTGGGCCAATTCCTCCCTCGCACCCCCACCCCGTCCCCAAGAGGAAAGCGAGTTCGTGTGCAACTTGTGTGGTTCCTCTTGTGCAGCCGCTTAACCTGTCTCACATCCCGGCATGCTCGTTTTGCCGTGTTTTGCAACTCTGTCCCGCAGCTGCAGAAGAACCGAAAGAAGAAAAGGGGTGGAGGGGGGGGTTGGGGGGGGTGGAGGGAAAAGGCTCTGTTCATTCAGAAGCAGAATTCACATCCGTCCAGACAGGCCATCTGGAGCGATCCAGAGCCAAATGGAAAAAAGGGAGAAATCCACTTGAGAGACAGAAAAGTAAGATGGAGACCCGTGAAGCTGGGCCCACAAAAGGCAGGGCTGCCTCTAATTGAGGGCACTTCAGTTGCTTTTTGGTCAGTGACCTGAGGAGTTCTGCCAGGCACATAACAGCTGGATGTGCAAACATCTGGCTGAGGTCTCTCACAGTCTGGCCTCTTCAGAGATTGTGCGCCATCAAGCTGTATGTTATTGACGGAGCAAGCCAATGTGCTTTGTACAGTACTTTCCTTTGCAATGGTTGTTTGCTTTTGCCTCGCCCTTTCAAAACTTGTAAAGGTCTGCATGGGTGTAGAGACAGTATCTCATTCCTAAAGCTGGAAGGAAGGAAACCTTTCAGGACAATTTGCATATTTGGTGTGTCAATGTGTGGCAGCCATTTTCCATTTCAGGGAAGCCAAAAGGCTCCAGGCTCATGCCAGGGTCACAAAATGTTCAAATAAAAAAAAAAAACCCACAGGAACTGAAAACGATATTGGCACCTCTCTTGTGGCCTGCCAAGCTTTATTTTCCACTTGAAAATGGAAAAGTTCTCCATTTTCGACAGCTCTTTAAAAATGGGAAGATGGCAATTTTACAAAGAGAAGTATAGATCTGTAGCAGTAGCATATTCATTATAGGAAGACATGATAGAAAATCACTTAGGAAAGGTAAAATGGCAGGAGCCTGAAAGCTTGGGTTAGATTTGCATGTCACATTTATGGCTGCCTTCATATAACATGCTGAGCTCAGTTAGGTTTAACTTTGTGTGTGTGTGTGTGTGTGTGTGCATGTGCAGGAGATCAGAAGAGTCAAGATGACAGCTTAACAATGCAATCAAAGACCCAATCCTTTTGACATGGAGAGGCAGGTCTTCGATCACATGTTCACAAGCGCCTTCTTGACTTTGGGGACCGTTCTCCCATGTGGCTCAACCTGTTATATGAACCCAGCATGGTCACCCACAGCTCCTGCTGTTTGATGCTTCAGTGCACAAAATAGCACTGGCGGGCCAAATAAAAGGTAAGAATAACGCCAGGGGTGGGTGGGAGGGCCCAGCTCCCGAACAAAGAGAACCGGTTCTGTGACATCATATCACATTGCTATCGGCTCGGCTGAACCGAGCCGAACTGGGAGGAACCCACCACTGCACTGTACCATCATGCCACAAAATCTACCCCTTTGGGACACACATATGCAAAATGAGTGAGGTCTGCAGAAGTAGTCCTCAACTTACAACCAAAATTGGGACCATGTCCATTGCTAAGCAAGGTGGTTGTTAAGTGAGTCACGCCCGATTTTACCAACCCTTTTTGCCACAGTTAAGTAAATCAGTGCAGGTATTAAGTGAATCATGTGGTCATTAAGCGAATGCAGCTTTCCCCATTCACTTGCTTGTCAGAAGGCGACTGAGAAGGTCGTAAATGGAAATCATATAACCCTGGGACACTACAACCATCATAAATACATGCTAGTTGCCAAGCACCCAAATTTTGATCATGTGACCGTAGAGATGGTGCAATAGTTCTAAGCGTGAGGACTGGTCATAAGTCAGTATCATTGTATCATTGTAAGAGTTGCTAAATGAATGTATGTAACTTGAGGACTATCTGTATTGTACAGTATTAATGCAACCCCCACTCCCCTAAAGATTGCCCCTATCTGGTTTTTGTTTATTAGGTTATGTTTCAATGCTTTGGGCAAACCCAGATAATAGCTAATTCAATCATCAATGTAAGTATGCAGGGGCAAGCTACCCAAAACAAACTGGGTAATATGGAACTTGCTGGTGGGAGCCATATTGCCTTCTGGAGCAATTTTTGTAACTGGCAGCTACTGCCATTTTGTGTACAAGCAAACCTCTCATGACACCCATTTGGTGAGACCACCTTTGCCATGTTTTCCAAATTCTAGCTGTGCTCACTGGTCCAAAAAATTAATAACACCCTGCTCTTCCCTGTTCCTCCAGCCTTCTCTGTCCTCATCAGCCACCCCAGCAGCTTTCTATTTGATGATTGCTCCCCCCCCCCAAAAAAGGAAGACTGTTTGTTTTTACGATGATTCAGCGATGAAGCAAAACAAATATTTGACATAACTCCCACAGTGAGTTTTAAAAGACAACAAAAGCATTTACCCTCTAAGGAACATGTCACTCCGTGTTGTTTTCACACTACTATGGGTCTCAACTGCAGTGCCACAGAGCTAAGTCCTGGGTTTTGTGCTGTTTTTATCAATGACCTGAATGAAGAAGTTAAAGACACTTTAGATGACAACAAAAACTTTGTAGATCAAGGGTCTCCAACCTTGGCAACTTTAAGACTTGTGGACTTCAACCCCCAAAGTTCCTCAGCCAAGGTTGGAGATCCCTGTTGTAGATGACACTAATGGGGAGGGGTGGCTAATGCTGGCTGCGGACCTCTGGTGGTTTTATTTTATTTTATTTTATTTTATTTTATTTTATTTTATTTTATTTTATTTTATTTTATTTTATTTTATTTTATTATTTTATTTTATTTTATTTTATTTTATTTTATTTTATTTTATTTTATTTTATTTTATTTTATTTTATTAAATTTCTATACTGCCCTTCTCCCGAAGGACTCAGGGCGGTGAATTGAAGTCCACACATTTTCAACTTGCCAAGATTGAGAATTACTGCTTTGAGTGAAACAGGAAAGATTCACCGAGATCTAAGCAGGCTTTCATTGTGATATGAAATGAGTAGGATGGGATTTAACAAGGAGGAATGTATGTTTATACATCTGGCTAGCATAAAATGTAAGGCACAGGTAAAGGATGGCTTGGCAATAGGAAATGTGAAAATGATCTGTCTGCCCTTGTCAATTACAAATTAAATATAAGCCAGCAACATCATGCGGTAGCTAAAACATACCTTGGGATGCATTAACAAAAGCAGAGAGTTCAGATCAGGTGAAGTAACTCTGTCCTCATGAGACCCCATTTAGAATTTAGTAATCTAGCCCTCCTGGCCAAATAAGGAAAATAAATTTTATATGCAATAAAATTGACTTTTCTAATTTAAGTGTGTCCATCCATACTGTTGGAAGAGTCTCCCCTGTGCAGAAAAGGTTTCTTTTCCCTAACCTGTTACTTATGTACATAGACGTATTGAACAAATTAGAGAAATTAACATCAGATGACACAGGAGGGCTGTTGGGTATCAAGACAGGTATCTGTGGACATATTGCTTCCTTGAGACTATATTGCTCATTGCTGAAATACAATCATTCAGAAAATACTAGTCCAGCACTTTGTTCTTCAATATGTCCACCAACGTTTTAGCTACTCTACGACATGGGGCTGCAGACATCCAGATGACCAGTGAAGGGAAGCAAATTGCTAATGTTTATTCTATCATGGCCATGTGTAGTTTTTATTATCTAAGGAATCTTATGGAGCCAATATGGAATTAGAGGACGTTCTTGGAAATAAAACTGAGTCTGGAGACTGTATTGTATTGTATTGCAATACAGTAAATCTTTAAAAATTTGAAAAAGTAGATGTGTGGCAAAATGTCTGATAGACATCATTTGGGGTATTGCAAAACTAGAATTGTGACTAATCTACATCCTGTTACTTTTTCAGCTGGGTGATCATTTTGAACCAAGAGGCTGCTTTTCAGAAATGGATCACCACTGGACTTCTATTGAGGATGCATTGTGAACTAAACATCTCTCAAGGAGCAAGGACAGCAATGAGGTGGAGATTGGCAGCCAGACAGCGAATTCTGGCTGGTGAAGTCTGTCTAGAAAAAGGAGAGATTATGAGATTGCCCACTTGCACTCAGGACACCTGTTCCTCATGAATAAACTGCAGGAACTGAGAGTTTTGCAGTCAAATTGTGAGTTGAGTAGCTGGGACTTGAGCAATTTCAAGTTCATAGCTGTAATATAGCCCGTATGGATATTTATCAAACCTCATTTCTTATTCACTTTTGGAATTACTTTTTAACTACTTTCAATTATTAACAAACTTTGGATTAACAAGTTTTATAGGTTTCATTTAATCCGTAGGGTAATAGTTTTTAAATATAAGATTAATAACTTAAAAATATTTTTGTGGAATAAATAGCAAAAGGTGATTAGAATGTTGCGTCTGAAAAGTTATAAACAAACTAAGGGTCCAGATGGATTTGAAATAAGATTTTTAATATTAATGATAAGAATCCCTGTGGGAAAATGCTGTTATTTTGAATTCTAAATAAAAAAAACAAAAACCATAGTAAAATGGGACCAGAAGGAACTAATATATTGGATTTATAAAAGAGGTCTATTAAGGATTTGAAGGATTTAGTAAGAAAAGACAAATTAAAAAATGAAATGAAATGAAATGAAATTCTGTGACGTTGTTTGAAGAGATTTGATATTGTTAAAAGTATAGGGAAGAAATATACAGTTGGCTTATTTGATCACAGTTAAAATAGATATGTCACTGATAACCCTTAATAGACTTTTCTTGACCAGAACTGAAAAACAAGACTTTAAGTATTTGCTTATAGGTAAGAGATGAGGTGTGGGAAGAAGAGATCATTTGTTGTATTTTAAGCAAAGGTGATAAGTCACTAAAAATGTTTACCTTATTGTCATGCGCTCAAAAGCCCGATTGGGTTTATTATCAGGGGATGTCTTATTTTGGGGAAAACAGGGTATAAATAACTCTGCTGCTGGATAGGGCTTTGTCATTCTGGTGCATTTTCATCTTTTTCCTTTTACAATTCCATTAATGTTAATTTCTAATGTGCTGTAGCATCTGTTCCCACAATAGTTTGCCTGTGTGCTGTGATCATTGTTAGATGGCCTGGCCACGCTAGGTGTTCCATCATCTTAAGGGTACCAGGAACATCTTAACAGCTAATAAAAAAGGCTCCTTCTTAATGGCCAAGCCACCTCCATTAAAAATGATGCAAAATGATCTTTATTTTTTTATTTTTTTTAAAAAAAAATGCTGTCTTAATTTCACAATTTGGTTTTATTGTGGATTTTATACTCTGATTTATATATGTGTTATAATAAAACCAAAAATAGATCAAATAAAGAAAAAGCAAATAAAACATGCACACACATAAACCAGGCTTTTATCCATAGCAGAGAAGACATTTTATTCTGCTTTTTATGGTTTTTTTTCGGGGGGGGGGTATTCCTCTTTTTGCCAAGATTACAACAAATTGAAAAAAGAACACAACGTTTTATTTATTGATATTTATAGTTTAACTTCTTTCTAGAATCCGGGATGGCTTATATTTATAATATGCACAATATTGAAGATATTTCCTCTCATAATGCACCAAAATAGCTCTGTAGTAGTGTCTTTTCTTGAAACCCAGAGAAGAGCTGGCATGTCTTCTTGGATCAAACCAAGGTCCATCTAATCCGACATCCTGTTTCCAACAGCTGCAAGCCAGATGCCTCCAGGAAGCCCACAAACAACTTATGAAGGCATGAAGTTTTGCTCTGTTGGTGGTCCCCACCCCCCATCTGTTGGTTTTCAGAGGTATATTGCCTCTAAACATGGAGGCTTCATTTAGCTAACCCAAAAATCTCTCCAGCTCTACCTTCTGTCTCCAGTGGCATTAGTTGGTGAATTAGATATTTTCTAGACAGGGCCCAGAGGCAATATTCATCCTATTATTTCTTCCCTTCATATAATGCTTAGAAGTAAATTGTTTCCAAAATGTAAACTCCCTTGTTGGAAAATAATATATTTTGTGGTTTTGCTGCTGAAATGTTAATTTTACAATAATTTCTCCTTCCTTTGCATATTGCAATCCAAGATTTGTTCTGATCCCCCCCAGTCACAAAACTGAAGCCAGTCATAATATCTTAGACTTTCCTGACAACAACCCTACAAGGTTGCCTTATGACATGGGTTTCAAACTCGTGGAGTCATGTTGCCATCACGTGACATATCGTGACTTTTTTTTCTCTTCGCAGAGCTGGGGTGGGCGTGTCCTGTGCATGACGCATCCGGCCTGCGGGCTGCCAATTTGACACTCCTGCCTTATGAGGACCTCATGGAAATACTAGTAGCAAAAGAGAGGGAACAATAATTATCAAGAAACCAGCATCTATTATCTGCTATTTATTGATCAAATAGTCAGTTATTTCATGTCTTATCTGTACCAACTGAAAATACCTTACATCAATATAAAAACAATAACACAAAATCGCAATCAATTCATTAAAAGAAGATAAATATTAGGCAACTTAATGGTGTGAAGGAAGGAGAGTGAAACTATAAAATGGGATGGGGTGTTGCTGTGATACACATTGGCTGCATTCACACAACATGCTTATCCCACCTACTAGGCCTCCCTGCAGCCTCCTGGAACAAAAATGGGCCGCGGGGGGGGGGGTGCTGCACCCCTCCCCCGTGCCCCGTTTTGGGCCTGTTAGGCCTCCCTGCACTTATCTGGGAGTTAAAATGGGGCGTGTGGGGATTCCTAGAAGGGGAGGGGCCAGCCATCAATTTAACAACCAGTTCGCCTGAGCCGGCCCGAACCGGCTGAATCTCACCACTGGTTGACCCCCTCTTCTTTGTAGCAGGCCCTCAAATATTGAAACACTGCTATCATGTAACCCCAGTTCTTCTTTTCAATAGACTAGATATATCCAATTCCTGCAAACATTCTTCATATTCTTCATTCATGCAGTGGCGCAGTGGTTAGAGTGCAGTGCTGCAGGCTACTTCTGCTGATCACCAGCTGCCAGCCATTTGGCAGATCGAATCTCACCAGGCTCAAGGTGGACTCAGCCTTCCGTCCTTCCAAGGTCGGTAAAATGAGGACCCAAATTGTTGGGGGCAATATGCTGACTCTGTAAACCGCTTAGAGAGGGCTGTAAAAGCACTATGAAGTAGTATATGTCTTAAGTGCTATTGCTCTGTGTTTTAGCCTTCACCCCTCCCTTCATCTTTGTCACCCTTTTCTACACTCTTTCCAGAGTCGCAACATTCTTTTTATTTTGTGGTGGCCAAAATTGGATGCAGTATTCCAAGTGTGGTCTTACCAAGGTATTATAAAAATCATCCAAGTTTAACTAATATCATTCTAGCCAAACATTTCAATGCAATCAAGTTCTTTTTACTAACTACAAAACAATTGGTCTGTTTTTATCAAAATTATAAAGAGTTATAAAGCCTAGTGAATATCTAGCTAATCTAATTAGTCGATCTTATCACCCTTCTCCTAAGTTTAACCTTCTTTTGAGCCAAACAAAGCATCTGTCCCAACTTCTATTATATACTGAATCTTTCTTGTCTTTTAAGATATACGTTAGCCTGTCCATCTCAGCACATTGAAGAATCTTGTTTATTATCAGATGGTCAGGGGGCGTGTCTGCATCTTTCCACAGTTGAGCAAATGCCATTCTCGCCGCTGTTGAGACATGAACAAATATATACCAATCCTACTTTCCCATTTTTATGCTTAACCGATAGAAAGGTGCAAGTAAATCTTCCCATAACATGTTGAACTGAAGTACAAACCAGACTTTACATGCTAAGAAATAGGGTCATCATATCCAGCCAGCAACAATCTAGATCAATCTGTCTCCAACCTTGGCCACTTTAAGCCTGGAGGACTTCAACTTCCAGAATTCCCCAGCCAGAAAAGCTGTCCTCCAGGCTTAAAGTGGTCAAGGTTGGAGACAGGGATGGGTTCTAAATTTTTTTACTACCGGTTCTGTGGGCGTGGCTTATTTTGTGGGTGTGGCTTGATGGTCATGTAACAATTCTTTAGGATTTAGCAGAGGTACTAGTCTACCAGACTTTTAACTGCTTGCAGAGCTGTACCGATCTACCCATTTATTTTTGCAGGCACTGATCTACTCATGTATTTTTGCAGGCACTGATCTACTCATGTATTTTTGCAGGCACCGGTCTACTCATTTGTTTTCTTTTAACACTGATCAGCTGTAGGGCGGCCTTTTGAAGCCCCACAGCAAGAGTTTAAACAGTTTTTTTCCCTCTAGCCAGCAGCTGGGACTCAGGAGGCAGCAATAGATTGGGGGTGGGGCCAAATAAAAGGTAAGAATAACGCGGGGGGTGGGGATTGGGGGCAGAACCGGTTTGGTGACATCATATTGTCACCGCTACCGGCTCGGAACCGGGCAGAACCGGGCGGAATCCACCACTGGTTGGAGACCCCTGATCTAGATCACCACCCTGAAGCACCAAAGGGATATACTTTGGGGTGGGCTTCAAAAATTTTAGCAAGGGGTTCTCTGCCCGGTTGTTGGGTGGGCATGGCGATGATGGGCATGGCCTAGTCAGCCTCCTGCACCACAGCGGTCGTTTTTGCCCTTCCTGGGCTCCGGAGGCTTTCCTTTAGTCTTTGGGGGGATGAAAACAGCCTCCCCAGGCTCCAGAGGCCCTCTGGAGGCCAGAAACAGGCCCATTTCCGGCCTTCCCGAACTTCCGGTAGGCCCGTTTTTTGTTCTCCCCGAGCTTCCACACACGTCCTGCACTTACCTGCATCCAAAACGGGCTGTGTGGGGACTCCTGGGAGGGGTGGACGGGGCGGGGCCAGCCAGGAGTGGAATTTAGGGGTTCTCCGAACTGCACAGAATCTTAACTAGAGGTTCTTCTGAACCCCTGCGAACCACCAGCAGCCCACCCCTGGATATACTGTACAATACTATGATACTTTCACTCTCATTAGTTGCCTAGTTGCTGTTCAGAATTGGTCAGCCTACTTATGGTAGCTTGACCTGAATGCTATCAGTCTACAGCTTCTGAGGACACAGCCTATGATTGTGTTAAAATGCAGTCCACCAGAAAAAACACTGGTGCGGAATCTGTGTTTCACATATTATGCCAGGACAAGACATTTTATGTGGATAGCCTAGACTGCATGGAGGAAGGAGGCAACTTGAGATTGCAAGTAATCCTTGACTTACAACCACAACTGAGATCAGAATTTCTGTTGCTATTTATTTTATTTATTTATTTTGTCGCATTTCTATGCCGTCCAACTCCCGAGGGACTCTGGGCGGCTAAGCAATACAGTTGTTAAATGAGTCATAAATACCCTTTTCAGTCTTGTATCTTTGAATGGAGATTAAACGAATGGTTGTAAGTTGAGGACTACCTGTACACAATTGGCATCAGCAATCTCTTTATTTCCAACTGTTCTAGTAGGTAGGTTATGGGACCAGCCTTTCCATCCAATCACCGGACTCTGTGGCTGTTCTGCAAGGCTGTTTTGCTTGCAAGAGGGACCAGAGCCCTGGCTGGTCTGACTGTAGGTTGACTTATTTGTCACTGCATCCACAGAGAGACAAGGAACCAAATTGAAAGGATCCTATCAAGTCCGAGGCAGCTGGACTCCAACTAAAGCATGAACTCTAGAGGCACTGGCTATTTAAATGGTTCACACTGCTTCTTCCCAGAGTTCTCCCCACCTGGGCTGAGCTGCCATTTATGAGATAAGCTATCAATTGACTAGGGACCTGGTGGCTCAGTGGCTAAGACACTGAGCTTGTCAATCGAAAGGTCGGCAGTTCAGCGGTTCGAATCCCTAGTGCCGCGTAACGGGGTGAGCTCCCGTTACTTGTCCCAGCTTCTGCCAACCTAGCTGTTCGAAAGCACATAAAAAATGCAAGTAGAAAAATAAGGACCACCTTTGGTGGGAAGGTAACAGTGTTGCGTGCGCCTTTAGCGTTTAGTCATGCCGGCCACATGACCATGGAGACGTCTTCAGACAGCGCTGGCTCTTCGGCTTTGAAACGGAGATGAGTACCACCCCCTAGAGTCGGGAACAACTAGCACATATGTGCGAGGGGAACCTTTATCTTTATCAATTAGCCTTCCATCACCTGATTGTTTATGCCCGTGTTGTCTTCCGATTCAGACACATTAGTGGGAATGGAGAATAGGCAGAGGGCCTTCCTTCACTCCAGCTAAAGAAGAGACTGGTATTCCAGTTTCCACAGCCACGTTATTCACTGAATTTTGAAAATTAAGTTGATTTACTTGTCTACATATGGAAAAGCCCTTTCTTAAAGGCTAGCTCTTCGGTAGCATACAGGTAGTCCTCGCTTAATGACCATTTATTTAGCAACTGAAATTATGACAGCACTGAAAAAGAGTAATTGATAACCATTCCTCCCACATAACTTTTGTAACTGCTGTCTCATGATGGTCATTTGTGACCTTCCCACAAGATTAACAGGGAAGCCAGCAGGAGGGGGCAAGTTGCTGTCACAATGATGTCTTCCTTCATAACTGTAGATCATTCACTTAACAACCACAACTGAGACAGCTAGAACTGCTAGAACTATCGCTAAACAGGGGAATCATATGATGTTTGCTTAATGCAGGGGTGAAATCCAGCAGGTTCTGACAGGTTCTGGAGAACCGGTAGTGGAAATTTTGAGTAGTTCGGAGAACCGGCAAATACCACCTCTGGCTGGCCCCAGGAGTGGGGTGGGAATGGAGATGTTGCAGTAGCCTTCCCCTGGAGTGGGATGGGAATGGAGATTTTGCAGTATCCTTCCCCTGCCCACAGAACCGGTAGTAAAAAAAATGTGGATTTCACCACTGGCTTAATGACCATTTTATTTAACCACAAAGTTGCTGGTTCCAATTAGAGTTGATAGGCGAGGATACTTATATATTCAGCAGGTCCATCTTGGCTGTCAATAGCCACGTTCCCAAATTATGTGGATTAATTTGAGAGCATCCAGAGTTTAATAGGCCTTTAGCCACTCTGGAATCCCAGAATACTATGGCAGGGACTGGAGAATACTCTTTGCTACCATCTAGTGGCCATGAGGTCAATTTTCCACTGAGGTTGGAAAAGTTTTTGGAATGTTTACTTTTACTTTTTGGGGGGAAATAGTAAGGGAAAATGTTGATACAGTTAGACATCTATACTAGCGCCATGCAATGCTCTGGCACAGGGGTCTCCAACCTTGGCAACTTTAAGACTTGTGGACTTCAACTCCCAGAATTCCTCAGCCAGCAAAGCTTGAAGTCCACAAGTCTTAAAGTTGCCAAGGTTGGAGACCCCTGCTGTGGCACACATTGTGTATGGCAATTAGTGGCAGCTTTCCCCACCATCGGTGACATTTGAATTTTAGTCAGGGCAGGGAAACCATCAGTCACTGCCCCATCAGTGTTCAAGGGTACAGTATTGTAGGGCTGCAGACAGCTGCAGAGCATGGCCTCATTCCCACGTGTAGACTGGCCTGCTGTGAGAGGAGTAAAATTAGGGAAATTTTCCCTCTCGATAGATAAAGTTCTGGACAGATAAATTGCCATGTGGATGAATTCTTCACTTGAACATGAATTCAAGTCACAAACTGCAGCCAGCAAGGTGACGGGACTAAATTAAAGAGTGAAGTCAAAACTCATTTGAGACAAAAAAGGAAGCCCTCTCTGCCCAAGCCAACAATGGGGAGGTATTACTAAAGGCAAACTGTTATGCTTCATTTTCTCTGAGTCTGGGACAGTTGTACTTTGCATCTGTATACTGTATACTACCTGTTCTATGGGCGTGGTGTGGCTTGGTGATCGTGGCTTGGTGGTCGTGGCAGGGGAAGGATACTGCCAAATCCCCATTCCCACCCCACTCCTGGGGGAAGGATACTGCCAAATCCCCATTCCCACCCCATTCCTGGGGGAAGGATATTGCCAAATCTCCATTCCCACCCCACTCTGGGGCCAGCCAGAGGTGGTATTTGCCTGTTTTCCGAACTACTCAAAATTTCCGCTACCGGTTCTCCAGAACCTGTCAGAACCTGCTGGGTTTCACCCCTGGGTATACTGTATCTGGACCTGTATACATCACGAGCCAGAAAGAGGGCTGTGAAAATATCTAGTAACCTCTCACATCCTGGACATAAACTGTTTCAACTTCTTCCCTCATGACGACACTATAGGGCAGGGGTGTCAAACTCATGGCCTGCGGGCCGGATGCATCACATGCTGGCCAGTTTAGCAAAGGGGGGAAAAGTCCTGATATGTCACATGACAATGACGTGATGATGTGAGTTTGACACCCCTGTTATATGGCATTGCATGCCAAAACAACTAGACACAGGGGCAGTTTTTTCTCCCAGGCCATCACTCTGCTAGACAACTAATTCCCAAAATACTATCTTATGCCCTAGGATGTCAAACCATGTAGTATGGCTGTGCTGTTATCTTTCTCATCTTTCTTATTACCATCTCTTTTAGCATCTTATGATGATGACTTTGTTGTTGATTTATGTTGATTGCTTTTATGACTGAGTGTTGTATCTTATGATTTATGATTGTTTTATGATCATGATTTATCACTTGTTGCTTGTAAGTACACTGAGAGCTTATTCACCGGAGACAAATTCCTTGTGTGTCCAATCACACTTGGCCAATAAAGAATTTATTCTATTCTGTGAAGAAATGGTAGACTTGCTCCTAGGTACATTACAAGGAGGCCAGTCCAGTATAGCATATTTTGCAAAGGTGCAGTAGGCATGTGTTTCAGATCTGATTTCAAAAAAAGTGCTTTAGAATAACCTCATTCAAGGCAAGATGGTTTGGATATACTGGATCCACAGATATATGATCTTGATAAACTTCAGATATACAGAGCTTTGTCCTGGGCTTTGTCCTGTTTTAATCTATGACCTGAATGAGAAACTTGAAGAGACACTAAAAAACTTTATAACGTTTTCCCCAAAATAAGACATCCCCTGATAATAAGCCCAATTGGGCTTTTGAGCGCATGGCAATAAGGCCAAGCGCTTATTTCAGGGTTCAAAAAAATATAAGACAGGGTCTTATTTTTGGGGAAATATGGTAGATGACACTAACTGGGAGGGATGGCTAATAGCAGCTGGGGAATTCTGGGAGTTGAAGTCCACACATCTTAAAGGTGCCAAGCTTGAGAAACACTGCCTTAGAGGACAAAGTAGCATGAACATAATACCTGTCTGCACTTTTTGGAAGCAGCCCCACCTAAGGAGCTGCTTCCTTTGTAACAGCAGATGGCAGCATCAAACCAACCTTAGCTGATCTCAGAAGAAGAAGGAAAACAAAAACCCCATCAGACTTGGTTAGTATTTGAATAGAGTGCTACTGAGAAATCCTAAAGTTCTAAGATGGACAAAGACATTTAAAAGAAAAAGAAAAGAAAAGCCAGAAGACAATGGCAAATGCAATCATTTTGTTGCCATGAAGTGAATCTCCACTTGTATAATCTCCTGTTTCTTTTGAGTTCGACAAAGTGTCCCATTGTTTGTTCGAACTGTCTCCAGGTACAAGTATAGGAATGGTTTTTCTAATCTGCCAAGAAAAAAAAATTGGAACCTTTAGCAGGTTCTAGAGCAGTGTTTCTCAACCTTGGAAGCTTGAAGATGGGTGGACTTCAACTCCCAGAATCCCCCAGCCAGCAGCTGGTTTCTTCCGGTTTCCTATCAGAAAGATGAAAACTTCTGAGATTGCTTGAAAACAGTTCCCCAGCCATCCAATCTCTCTTACTGAATTCATACAACCCAATAAATTAACCCCTTTTCTGAGTTTCCAGAACCCATTAGCTTCTAAATTAACCAAACAGTTTGGCTTGCATGGCACCGTAAATAAGGAAACCAAAATGAAAAGTAGCCATTCTTACCATGTTTATACATATAACCACTAGGCATTTAAACTGATCTGCTTAACCATGTTGTGCAAAGGCAAACATCTTGAGGGGAAGTTTGAAGTGCCACCCAGTTGTTAGAGCGTTTGTCAACAGTGATGCTGTTTCTGACTAAAAGCTGATTAATTACACTTTGAAAACTAGGCTGCCTTGGAAGGAATGAAGTATGCAGATTCCTAAATGAGGATGTCAAGTGTCTTGCCTTTCTAGCAGCCAAATTCTTGCCGGGAAAACATCTGAAAGCTCCTACCATGGATTCTTATTTTGTATACATGGAAGTGTAACATTCCTACTACAGTTATGAGGCTCAGCTGTAATAGGATTGACTGGAAGTGTGTAGATGTGTGTGGAAGGGAGGGGTGTCTCCTATAGTATTTTTCCCAATGCAATGCATCAGTCAATCATGCTCCTCACTCATATCACATGGCTGTGGGACAGAAGAGTGTCAGGCTATCTGATAGCAAGTTTTGCAATTCCAAAGCTTGTGTGTGGAGACAGAATTGTACCCGCCTGCATTGCATTCATTGTGAACATGTTTATCTTACAGATAAGAAGCGTAATGTTTAAGAAGCAATTTCTCTCTTTCTGACAATTTCAGAGTACAAGTATTGGAAATAAGGAGGGACAGTTCATACCAGTGTTTTTCAACCTTGGCAACTTTAAAGTGTGTGGGCTTCAACTCCCACAATTTCCCAGCCAGCATGAGTTGAAGCCTATCCATCTTAAAATTGCCAAGGTTGAGAAAGAGTGGTTTAAATAATGGAATAATACAATCATACCTGTGCAATGTGTAGGAAAACCAATTAAACCATCCCAAAGAGATGGCCTCTTCAACTTTAAAAACTTCCAAAGTTGAAAGACTTGTATTGGTAGAAGAGTTCCAGTTTCTGTCTTGGGTAGCTTTTTAGACCAGTAAAACTTGGCAACCTAAGATGTTTGAACTTCAACTCCCAGAATTCCGTAGTGGGCACGCTGGCTAGGGAATTCTGGGAATTGAAGTCCACACGTCTTAAAGTTGTGAAGTTTTTAAAAATACTGTTTTAGACAAAGGGGCTTTTGAGTTGAAAGAGAGGTGAGCCGAGTTCATGCATTACACTAGTCTAGGCTAAAATGGAGATTGCTTAATTCAACATGTTGTGCGAAATCAGGGTGAGGCAGGACATTGGGTTCATTTATAAATTTATTTACCAAGTATATATTCTGCCTTTTATTCCCAGAATAACTTCCATTCCATGGATCTCTCTCTCTCTCCATTTTATCCTCACAACAGTTTTGAAGGGTAGGCTGGACTGAGAAATCTAAAGGGTAGGACCATATAAAAAAAAGGTTGGGCTTCAATTGCACAATCATAGTTATAATCCTAAGTGTTCTGATTCTTCCTACAGATGCTCCTATTGGGCTAAGAGAGAATAAGTGATCCAATGAATTTCTATGGGTAGACTTGAATTTGGATCTACCTGTCCTAGCCTAATATTTTAATCCTAGCATTGTACTGTTTCTTCTGAAGAGATCGTTTATTCTTTCCTTCTGTTTCTGTACCACGTTCACAAAAGCATTTGCCTTTTATAAAAATGTGTTGGTTGGAAAAGTTGCTACCAGACTCCTGGTTGTTGTTTTTTTCCCACCATAGACTAAAACATCTTTCCTTCTATAATACTGACATTGGGGAGACTCAATTAGGGAACCCTGCTGGATCACAGGTCAGATCGAGGAGACAGAATGAGGTAAAAACCCAGTGGTGAAATCCAAATTATTTTACTACCAGTTCTGTGGGCGTGGCTTGGTGGGTGTGGCAGGGGAAGGATACTGCAAAATCCCCATTCCCTCCCCACTCCTGGGGGAAGGATATTGCCAAATCTCCATTCCCACCCCACTCTGGGGCCAACCAGAGGTGGTATTTGCTGGTTCTCCAAACTACTCAAAATTTCTGCTACCAGTTCTCCAGAACCTGTTGGAACCTGCTGGATTTCACCCCTGAAAAAACCCCAAGGAGCTGTCTTGTGTTGCGCTCCCACAGAAAAGCTGAAAGCTTTGAAGAAATTTAATGCAAGAGGCTTTGATGCACTGGAACCACATTGTGCTTTTGACATCTTGCAGTATGGCTAAAATTGGCTTAGGTTGAGCAGAAGTGGAAAACACAGTCCCTGTACATGCTCAGAGGCAATTTCTCAATCATCAGTCCAGCCAGTAAAAAAAAAAAAAATTAACCAGAGTTATGTGCTCTGGCATTCATTCAGCTTCTCCCTAATCCAGCTATTGTGAGACTTCTTGGCTAATGTCAATTCTGTTGGCTGCCAAAACAAACAAACAAGCAAATAATAACACGCCCTTAGGATTAGAAGCTTCTTCAATGTGTCCTTTTCCCCCTATAACCCAGTATGAACAGAAAAGATTCCCCCCACCCCCATTCTAATAACATACAGAATTACTGTTTCCTTCTGTATAGCTTTTGACATCATTCCTTTTTCCTAGGAAATAAACCCATTTAGCTTTTCTAAACACAGCCCAGGTTAGAGAAATGGGGGGACCAAGTCAGATTGCTTTGTACCAGGCAGCTTGGAAACAGCCAGGCCAAGAGCCAGAAGAAAGAAGGAGCAGGCAGATACCAAGGGTACGATTAAAAAAAAATCAAGATGGCAGCCATAATACTTCGATAAAAGTTCTGCCATTTGAGTGGGTGCTGCACGTAATACATGTGGTTACCATCTTGATTTTCTTTTTACTGTAAATTGAGGACATCCTTGGTAGGTACTATCTGTGTTGAACAAGGCCTTGCCAAAACAGTATTGTGGTAGACACTATGATTTGGGCAGGAAATGTTGGAAGGGTTTGTCAACATCCTTAAAACACTGTTCTGGTTTTCCGGTGACATCCTGAAAATTCCCTTTGAAATGACCTTCACTTGAATAAACAGGGAGGGGTGGAAGAGCTGGCTTTGGAGTCTGGAGAACCCAGGCATGATGCCTGGACTGTCTTACCTGCAAGGAATAATATCAATGGAAGCTGCCAGCATGGAACCCTATAGTGGAACCCTATGAAAGATTCCATGGGTTCCATGAGGACCCAAGAATCAGTCACGGTCACCATGGCAAAATTTTTGTGAGAGTGCTTATAACACCTTCAAAATTCCAAATGTGCCCATTTGGTGCCCCAAAATATATGGAAAACACTGATCTACCCAAAGGTGCTTTTTCAAGAGGCAACTGGACTTTCTGGTTTTTCTTTGAAGACGTTTCGCTTCTCATCCAAGAAGCTTCTTCAGCTCTGGATTTCCAGACAGTCCAGTTGCCTCTTGAAAAAGCACTTTTGGGACAACCATGACCTGGATGACTGAGAATCTCCATAGATGCTGACCTACAAGGTTTTGTACTGCCCCTTGAGGTCTATTATCGGAATCTCAGAAGATCCCTATTGGACCAGGGGTATATTTCTAGAGACTATATTTCTCATAACCTATGAGAAGGCTATATTTCTGATAGCCATCAATCTGATGCCTCCAGGGAAACCCTCAATAGTACCTTCTATAGCTGGATACCCAGCTTCTTCTCAGCTGGATGCCCAGAAACAATGCTGCCCATAATCATGGAATTTCATTATGTATGTCCATACATAATCTCCTCCTCCTCCATAAATTGGCTCAGTCTCCATTTTCTAAGCAAGCTATCAACACTGGATCTTGTGACTTTAGGTTCCAAATAGAATCCTTCATATAGAGAGACACTATGACCTTGGGAACCTGTGATCTCTTGCATGCAAAACATATGCTTAATCATTGGATTATAGTCAATATGAGCCAACTTGGCTTCCCAGGCAAGGAAGCCACATCAGCAAATTCCCTTTTAAAAAGCATTTAAAATGTCATCTTCTCAACACTGTGATATAAATTAAGTCCTACTAAATTATATCTCTCCATTCCTGTCAATTCACACAGAATTCTGATGTGCCGGCACTGCTCTCCTCTGAGAGACATCATAATATTGTGCTCTCCATTAATTTGGAAGTTCTCCCTCCCTTCATCATCTGGGCTGGGGAAGTACACTCTAAATGCCCTTCTTTGGCTAGCAGAACTCAATTTTTCTTGTTTACGGCACCAGACTGAATATTTTTTGATCTAATCAAACAGATTTGCTTAGTGCCTTCCAAAAGTTGACATTCTTTCTGAAAACAATGGCAGCGGGCCAGTGAATTTGCTGCCAGTGCTGGAAAAGGCATCGCTTTCTGGCATCAGAAGCCAATAAAATAAAGGGCTTCTTAGGTGGTAGGGAAGGAAGTCCGTATCCTTGGAAAGGAGAGCTCCTAAAATCCTCAAATGCACCATATCTTCCTCCCAATGTACAGTACAGTATCTGTTTTGTCCAGAACGAGGTAGATATTTTTGGCTATTGTCCTAATTGCCTCCACTATCCAGAAAACATTGGGTGATATGAGAACAAGCAGGATCTTGTTGGTAATGGCACCCAGATTGTGGACTTCTCTGCCAAACCTTTGTTTGACACAAGTTTTCCTTAACAAGGCAGACCATAAAAGGTGTCGATTTATGCTAAGAATACATGCAAACACATTTCACCCCCACAAGGGTAACTAATATGTCTTACCTACCTTTTAGAACTTGTAGAGGACACTCCTTTTTTAATGTGTTCTTCTGAGCATATGCAAAATATATTCCAGTCACCTAGTGAGTCTCATATATAAGGATCTTCCCTAGTCCTATCATCTCCTTAGAAACAGTTATGACAGCTTCTAATTACTTTTTATTTTCAGGGAACTTCAGTGATTGCTCAGAATGTTAAAGCTGTCGTATTCTGCTCTCCAAGGTGATTCAAACCGTTGAAAACACGACTCGCAGGCAAAGAACGAGGTTGTAAACGGGTATACAACTATGGAGAGCTTCAAGGGTTTCATTATATTTATATATATATTTTTCAAACTGAAGTTTGTATTGTTTTACTTTAGAAGTTCAGGACTCTTTGGCGCTTTCGCCGACTTCTTTTTTTGAGAAGCCAACGCCTTCGTTTTCAACTGAATCCCCCAAAGCTTGAATTTACACATCTGAGAACCCAAACAATTCTTTCCCATCATTAAATCATAAGCTGCGCAAGGCAGGCATCTATTTTAATCAGAGTTGTGCTCAATCAATGGTCACATTTATTTTTTTAAAAAAAACAGGCATACAGTATTGTCATTTTTCTTTTAAGTTCTTTTCCAGCAACTTGGTCAGGAGGGTGGATGAATGCTATTATATCTGGGCAAGGGAGGCCCGTGGGTGGATTCCCCAGACAAGACCAATGTGTTGAGTGGGACAGGCCAGAGGTCTCCAAACTGGATCCCAGGGCCTCACCCTTGATCCGGTCCTTTGGCTGGTTTGCAAAGGGCATGTGGGTTCTCTCCCTTCTGACAGAGGCTGCAGGACCCTTGACCCATCTGGAATCCTGCCTCTTGTCTGTCTGAGCACTGATCCAGGTGTCCTTGTGTCTGAACACAACCCAATCTGGCCAGTTGGCTCCAGAGAACAAACTCTTTTTTTCAGATAAGTTATCTGGACTCTCCCGCTTCATTTCCTGGCGCCTCCCTCCCTTCCTTTCTTCCTTTCTTCCTTTCTTCCTTTCTTTCTTTCTTTCTTTCTTTCTTTTCTTTCTTTCTTTCTTTCTTTCTCTTTTCTTTCTTTCTCTCTTTCTCTCTTTCTCTCTCTCTTTCTCTCTTTCTTTCTCTTTTTCTTTCTTTCTTTCTTTCTCTCTTTCTCTCTCTCTTTCTCTTTCTTCTTTCTCTTTTTCTTTCTTCTTTCTTTCTTTCTTTCTCTCTCTCTCTCTTCTTTCTTTCTCTCTCTCTCTTCTTTCTTTCTTTCTTTCTTTCTTTCTTTCTTTCTTTCTTTCTCTCTTTTTCCTTCCTTCTCTCTCTCTCTCTCTCTCTCTCTCTCTCTCTTTCTTTCTCTCTTAGTGGGGATCCCCCAGCCCCGCTCGGCTGTTCCTGCTCTCCCCCCTACCCCACCCCATGCCTGCGGAGTGGCAGAGGCGACCTGGTTCCGAGCCGAAGGAGCCCTCCCGCCCAGCCACTTGCCTCCCGGCCGCCACCTGACCTCCGGGCCTCGGGGGTCTCTTCTCTGGCCTCGGGGTGGGGCGACGGACCCGAGCGGGTGCGTTGCTCTACCAAGCTGGAGGAAGTTGAGTCCCGCTCTTTCCTCTTCGCTAAAGTCTCCTTTGGCAGCGGCGCTCGCTGTTGGCAAAGGACGCACCGATCTGGAGCGGAGCAGCGCGAGAGAAAAATTGCAAAGGGAAGCCAGCCCGAGCAGTTGGAGAGACTCGTGGCTTTGCCCTTTCCCAATGACGTCGTGTCCTGAGCCCTTCCCCTCCCCTCCCCTCCCCGCCCTCACCCCCCCCCCCGCCTTTCCCCTTACATCTTTGGAAGCCACAATTAAGCAGCACCGCTGGGATAAAACGCTCGGGCTGCCAGCGGACTAGGGCATTGCATCGAGAGATGGCCAGGCTGCGGACTTCGTTCCTCCTCCCTGGAGTCCTCCTTCTCCTGCTTTCCAGCCTCCCGGCTTCGTGGCAAGGAGGTAAGAGAAGCACCTCGGGCGGGCTGCGCCGGCTTCAGCTTCTGGCCAGCCGCCGCTGAGGTGCTTTCCTCCTGAAAGCCGGGCTCGGCCGTCTGCCCCCTGGCTGCGGAGCCTTCTCGTCGCCTCCATCCAACTCCAGCTTTGGGGACTCCGGGAAGCCCCGGCCTCTCCTCCTTCCCCACCCCACTCTAGGCAAAGCCTCTCCAGTCCTTTTGTAGAAGGGAAGGGGGCGAGGACCCCGCTGCTGCAGGTTACCATTTGACAGCAGAGAGCAGGGTGGGTGTATCTGCTGAGCCCCCTTTTCCTGTCTGTCTGTCTCGGGGGTCTCCAAAACCCAGGGCTTCCAAGAGAGGCGCTGATACTGCATTTTCAAAAATAATAAGAATGATCATAATAATAAAAATAAAGAGCCAAGACCTCTGCTGTGTGAATCAGGATGATTTGGAAGGACGGGCAGAGGTGGGGGAAGGTAGGATGTGGTGAAGGCACAAATCCGGAGTGCTCTAGGACGACCAGAGCTCACCTGGATCCCTAGAAGTGTTTCCAAATGCTGCGCTCAACTCGGGGTCCTGCAAGCAGGTCCTGGAAGAGAATCAGAGCATCTCTGAAGGTGTGGCAGGTTCCTGAAGCAGATACAGAACCTGCAGACAGGAGGGTTCGATGTGAACCCCAGCATTTTCTTGCCTCTTTTTACTGTAGAGTGGAATTACAAGGTCTCATTCACTGGTTAGGAAGCCTCCCCTGCAGGGGCTCATGAAAGATATATGGGTCCCTCCTCAGTGTTAAGTGACAGCCAAAATTCTTCACCACTCTCCATGTAGGAACACAGAAAGATTATCCCATTTCAGGGACCAAGACAAATGTTGGCTGCCCAGGATCCAGAGAGCCATCTTGTGCCAACCCAGCTCCACCTCTTGGATTTTGCATCCTTCCATGGGGCTGTTTGACGAACCATCCGCACTCTTAATGGCATTCCCCTTGCTTAGGAACCTCACTCTTCTCCTGCTGAATAGTCTGACTCCTTGTCACCTGTAACCAATCTGCTGTCTTGGAGCAAATTAGTTCCATAGATTTAGGATGTAGCTGGTGATACTGATGATGAAGTAAACCTTGAGATTTTTCTCTACAAGGGCCCCTAAGGGGCATTTTTCCTTCTCTCTCCTCTGTGCCCAACCTGCTTCCTTTGGAATTGTCAGCACTCCAGGCAGAATAGTAATCTGAAAGTCTTTTTAAAAGTAGTATTTTTAACACACACACACACACACACACACACACACCTCTACTGTATAGGGAAGATCTGCTGGATGGGTTTTGAACTACTGTAGGTGTGATGAGAAGCAATTCTCCAGAAAGTTAGCTAAAGACCGCAGTAGGAAGACTTAGTGTTTGGATTGCCTTGTTCTTTTCAGCTTAATGAAAAAGTTGCTTAGGTAGGCAGTAAATGATGCTTTATGGCACCTACAGCAGATACCTGCCTGGATCTCTTTTATAAATGATGTTACCCAACTTGAGAGGCACACCCAAGGTCTCTTGAATTGCTGCCCTGAAGGATTCCAAGGGCAACACAGTGACCCAACATCTTTTCTGCATCTTCACAAAGGGAGTTGTTGGTACACCTACCGGTAGTAGGCTGCAGTGTGAGGCGGACACCTGCTTTTTGCAAAGATCAACTCATCTCCATAATCTCCTTAGACTGGTTTGAGTTCTTTTTTAAAAAGTCTGTTGGATCGTTCCATCAATGATCCCTCTAGTATTCGGTTGACTGCTGTGTTCAGCAGCGGCCAGCTAAACACTTTCAGGAAACCTACAAACAGCGCACAAGGGCTGCATCTCCACTTGTCTGTCCTTAGCACCCAGAAGTACGCTGCACCAAGCAGGAAGGTTCCACTTAGGTATCAGAGCTCAGGCTTGTTGATAATCCTCCCTACCCCACCCATAACTTGGTCTAATTTTTTTAATGTTGTCCGATCCATGCTTTTGTGTATCCAACCCCACTTTCACTCATCCTTACCTTCCATTGCTTTGGAAAGCTTGATCTAAAATTCAGGTCCTTTCTTTTTAATTTTGCCAACTCTTTGCATGATAAAAAAAGGAGACATGAGTGACCCCAAAGCGTACTGATGATAAAGAATTCTTTCTGTTCATTGCTTTCAACGTTCGGGGGGATAAGCAGTGTCTATCTTGCTGTTGCAACTAAAATAGCGGAGAAACTGGCATTGGCATCTTGTACGAATTGTAATGGGGTTACTTGGGGAGAATGTCTGGGTGTGTAATGTCCTTTCCACATTGGGCTTTCAAGCTGTGTTGTGGACGTAGCTATGTGTATACAACAGATTTAGGCACAGGAGCTATGAATATTCAAGATCAGTTCAATAGGGCTTAGTTCTTGGCTGTAATAGAAGTAAAAAAAAAAATACAGAAAAGAAACCAAGGTCTCATTCTTGCTGGAATACAAGAATGTTGGCCAAGAATTTTTTTCAAGAAAGATTTATTAGAGGAGACAAGGAAATCAGAAATCCACAGAAATATGTCCCCCAAGTTCTGTCCAGGTTTGAGAGCATATTCAGAGGAATTATGTATGAGTTATTTCCTTCTACAAACTGTATACTATGTAGGAAAAAATGTCCCAAGAGTGGGGGGGGGAGGGCGGCTGTCTGGGAGTTTTAACTTTTTGGAAGGAAGGAACCATAGTCAACAAGAAGATAAAATTTCTCCTGAATTTTACTGGTGCCTATATATGACTATGTAGTTTTCTTGGCAATAATATGGAATTAGTTTACCATTGCTTTTTTATAGAAGTCTTTTCCATTTTCCTCTCAGCTCAGTAACCCTGGTGGTCTCCCATTCAGGTACTGATCAGTTCTAACCCTGGCTAACTTTTTCAAGAACAGCTTGGTAATGCCACCTATTGTAAATACTCTTTTGCTGACTTCAAAACTGGCTTCAGACAACCAGGACACGCTCTCAATCCCTCTCTCCCTTTGCTTAGACTTCTATTCTGCCTTGATTGACCAGAGCAGAGTTGACTTTTTTGGTCTTTGAGTGTGCTCAAGTGCCATGAATTCTTAAGAGGCTTGTAAATTCTTTGCTAAGAACTAACACAGGACAGTTTTCATGCTATTTGTGGATTAATTTAGACTAGCCTTTGGCAGGGAAAGTTGCAGAGGGAGCTGGAAATTTATACCAGAGTTTTCTAAGTTGCATTTTCAGGTTGTAGCGATAACACATAAAAGAAACTAGATTCATATGACAGACACAGAGAGGTACTTTTTCCTATCCCCTCAAAGCATTTTTGCATTTCTGTTATCACTCCACTGTGTCCTAGAGTGGCAATGCAATCTGGACACGAGTCCCTGATTGTTTGGGTTTGTAAAGAAGAATGTAACAGAACAACAGCATATAAATCTGCAGGTACCCGTGCTCGAAAAATTCCCTTAAAAAGCAATCCCTTGCAAGCCAATTTTTTTTGTGTGTTTCCCTGGAAACAACTCCCACTTGGTTAAATTGGACTTACTCCCAAGTAAGCATGCAACGGATTGCAGAGAATGGTTTTAGAAAAACAGGATGCATACCACATTTGGCAGCCCTTCAAATTTGGGTCTAGTTACCCAAGAGTCCAAAGAATGCAATTATTATATTATTGTTAAAGTATCTCAAATGTAGGACCTGTAAAAGAAAGGAAAATCTCCCTTGAGAGGAGCAAAATTCTTCCTGGCTATATGGACACATCCAGGCAATTTTGTTGGGGATAGTAGAGCAGTGCCTTGGTGTCATTTACTTCTAGAACGGGTGAATTTCTGATGGTTTCATATTCCAAGAGTAGCCAGGTTCAACCGAGGTTAGTTTTTTCAAGATGAGCCAAATCATCCAGGTGGTAGCATCTGTTGTGACATAAACCATGCACGAAAACTTGGAATGCAATAGGTCTGCTTTCAGACTAACAAGCTACAAAGTGGTTTGGTGTGTGTGTATGTGCGTGGGGGAATTAATAGAAGCAAAAAGCTTCATCTCTATCTATGAAGAAATCACTTGATCCCACTTTTCCAGGTACTTTTCTTCTCATTGTTTTTTCTTGAGCCATTCAGAAGATATAGAAAGTAGATCCAAAAAAGGAAGGACTTACGGGTGGAAAGTGGCAGAAAGGGAAGGCTTCAGAAGGTGTTTTTTTTAAAATTCCGTGTTTGTTTGTTTTCTGTGATGGAACTGGCTTTTTTCTGGATGTCTTACTTTCATCCCCAATACAGTATCGTACTTGAAAGCCTTTTTTTTTTTTTTTTTGCAAAATGCTGAAATTTCCAATTTTAGGAATGAATGTTGGACATTTGGCCAGATGCTCAGTATCTTCTCGGTGCTTAACATTGCTGAAATACAAAAACCTTAGGAAATAAGATGCTGCCAAAGACTTATAAGAATTCAAAAAGAATTCGGAATGTATCTACTGAATGGTGAATAGGAGAAGGAGAAGGAGAAGAGACAAATAAAAGGAGAAGAAACCCCAGTGTTTCTTTGTCCCGATGTTTGCATTTCTCAGCAAAATATTGGCTGGGCTCACATATTCTGTTTAAGCTCTAAGTTTCAATTATTGATTGCAGGAGTGTCCATGAAAGGAGGGGGGTGGGTGGGATGAAAGAAATGAAGAGGGCAGCCAGGACTGCATGACTGAAGCCTCACCCCCCCTTTTTTTTAACATGCAGGGTCCTGACTGTTTGCCAAATAAAACACAATGTTCACACAATACCCTACCCCGTAAAGACCAGCTGAGTGTCCTTTCTGCCACTGGAGGGCGCTCTTCTTTTAAACCTGCATCTCAGCTACCCAGAGAATTGATTTCTATTATATTATTTATTATTAATAGTAATTTACAAGTGTGAATCGTTTATTTTACTGCTCATTCTCTTTTTAAAAACTGGATCATTGCACTGCTATAGCACAGCTATTTTCAAGTTGTGCAGTTTTGGAGAATTTTGGGGGTCAGTGGGTATATAGAGGTGCTAATTGCACACCCGTACCAGAAAGTATAAATCACAGCCTCCAATTCATCCAACTTCTGAGGCCATGCATCAAGTTAAACCAAAGAAACTATATGATGACTTCAGCTTCAACAACATCTTATGCCAAGCAACCTCACTAAAAAAAAAAAAAAATTGCCTTTTTTTAAAAAAGAAATGAACTTTAAGGGATTGAGAAAACAGTGCAGAGAATGAACAGTGCAAATAGTGACAATCACACGGATAAGGAGGAGGCTTAAAACATGTCCACGATCATTTCTAAACCGCTCACTTAACAGACACAGAAATGCTAAAGACAATCATATTTAGTATGCACTCCAAAAGGCATTTTTAAAAACTTTTTCCAGTTCTATCGGACGCCTAAAATGTGGCATCTGGAAATTAATGAGAGTTCGTTTTTATTCCACAAATCAAGCCATTATGTTTTCAAGTGGCTGTAAAAGGATATATACCAAAGTTTGAAATGCCCTGACTAGTGAGGAGAATCATAGAAAAGTGACATTATAGTAATACAATCAGGACTTCAGCAAGGCAAAACTAAGGTATTTGGAACAGTGGTGAAATTCATTTTTTTTTTTACTACTGGTTCTGTGGGCATGGCTTGGTGGGCGTGGCAGGGGAAGGATGCTGCAAAATCTCCATTCCCACCCCACTCCTGGGGGAAGGGTATTGCAAAATCTTCATTCCCTCCCCACTCCTGGGGCCAGCCAGAGGTGGTATTTGCCGGTTCTCCGAACTACTCAAAATTTCCGCTACCAGTTCTCCAGAACCTGTCAGAACCTGCTGGATTTCACCCCTGGTTTGGAAGATTTACTCCTTTAAAAAAAGATCGATGGATGGAACATAATTGTTTTTATAACTATATATAGCACAGAGGGAGCAGTTTAGAAAAGTTTATATGATCACTGAGAACTGCTTAAATCACCCACTGAAATTGGCCGTAAATGTATTTCAAAACTAACAGTAGAAAACATGGCTTTGATGTCTACCAGAAGGGCCCTGCTGAGGGATAAGACAAATGGGTGGTTGCTAGATCCCCAATTAGTACTATTTACCAGGGAGTCTAAGAAGAGAAATCTTTGTATGGATGCAGTCTATGTTTGAGAGCCGGATTCTGGGGACAATCCCTAGAGAAGCGCGGTGGCATTTATATACAATGCAAGTAAAAAAAAAACCCAGCTTTAATCTCGTCCTGGAGTCTGCCCTATACAGTTTTTGATTCCCGCTCCCCTGCAGACCCTCTTGCTGCTTGGGGTTTCTTCGAGGCACATGAGTGGAAAACAGGATGCTGGACAGAGCAGGAGAGAAAAAGAAAAATGTTCCTCAGTCCATGCCAACCTCATAATTTCATAAACCTGGCAACTCCAGCACTTGCTTTCTCAGTGTAATCCGGTCCCTTCCAAAGGGGGCCAGAGACTGAGCAGCTGTTGGAAGTAAGCTGGGGCAAATTAGCAAAGATGTTTGGCTTTCTACTTTATCGAGTGTTCTTTTCGTTTTCTTTTTGAACTGTGTCCTTGTGAAACCCCTTTTTGTTAAAATAGGCCTGTGAGATAAGATTACAGTTCCTGCTGTGGTTTATTCTTGTTCTTCCATCTATAAAATATAAAATGGGGAGACCTGAAAATATAAAGGGGAGAGCTCTGAGGCTTGTAAGAACGGAAAAGAAAAAGAGATCCTCTCCTAGATTCTATAGAGATATAGAGAAATGGTGTGTAGAAGCTTGGTGTATTTCGGAATTGGCAGAGCTCTGCTTAAGCTGCTGAGTCATTTTGTCCCTTTCCTCAAAGTGAGAAACTAAGTCAGGCAAATAGAGGAATAAGGCCAGTTGATTCTCAAGCACTCCATTAATTACTTCTACTCTTAACCTCCCCCCCCCGAATACAGTATTAGCAATAGCACTTAGACTTATACACCACTTCGTAGTGCTTTACAGCCATCTCTAAGCAGTTTACAGAGTCAGCATCTTGCCCCCAACAATCTGGGTCCTCATTTTACCAACCTCGGAAGGATGGAAGGCTGATTCAACCTGGAGCCGGTCAGGATCGAAATCCTGGCAGAGTTAGCCTGTAATACAGCATTCTAACCACTGCGCCACAACAGCTTTAGATTAGAGGCATTTGTGCACAAATTGAGTTTACATGTTACTTGGTTGTGTGTTTGTATCCTGCCTTTTATTATTTTTACAAATAACTCAAGGCAGCAAACATCCAACATAACCTCCTCCTCCTATTTTCTCTACAACAACTCTGTGAGATGAGTTGGGGGTGAGAAAGAGTGACTGGCCCAAGATCACCCCGTTGGCTTCCATGGCTAAGATGGGCCTAGAACTCACATCATGCTAATCAAGCGTGTGCACAGAGGTTCAAGATCAGTGTCTTTGCCAATTCAGTCAGGCTTCCTTGAAACATGATAGTTATGGCTTTTATCAGGCGAACCCAGCCAGTGATAGCTTATTCAGCCAATCAGGGTTAAGCATACCAGGCAGTATTATTATTATTATTGTTGTTGTTGTTGTTGTTGTTGTTGTTGTTATTGTTGTTATTATTATTTAGACTTCTGTACCGCTTCATAGTGCTTTACACTATGTGTTTACAGCCATAGTGCTTTACAGCCCTCTCTAAGCGGTTTACAAAGTTTACAAAGTTAGCATATAGCATATTGCATTAGCATTAGCATATTGCTCCTAACAATCTGGGTCCTCATTTTACCCACCTCGGAAGGATGGAAGGCTGAGTCAACCTTGAGCCGGTGAGATTTGAT
Source organism: Pantherophis guttatus (assembly GCF_059756535.1). Taxonomy (NCBI): domain Eukaryota; kingdom Metazoa; phylum Chordata; class Lepidosauria; order Squamata; family Colubridae; genus Pantherophis; species Pantherophis guttatus. Next base: position 325,501,902 of record NC_142063.1, on the reverse strand, counting down.
TTGCTGATCTGCTGAACTAGCAATTAGCTGAAGTAGCTGCAGTACTGCACTCTAACCACTGCGCCACCTCGGCAGTATAGATGTGCAAACTAAATAATAGTGTCTTCTTTCTCACACACACTCAGTTGCACTGTAGTCAGTGTAAAATTGACACGGATGGGTACTTCCAGGAAGTATTTTTATTGTGTTGTTATTCTGTCTCATTTGTATAGTTGCATAAGGACTTCCGATGATCCCATTTCTTACTTAAATCTATCCCTTTTCTTCTCTCTGGTTACATTTAGATATTTAACCCGGTTTCTGAATTAATCCATTTTCTGTGTTCACACATAATCCACTGAACTCTAACCTAACCAAATGGCATGGGTTCATGTAATTTGCTAACCTGACCCCTGACCCCCAGACATACAACGATTGACACTATCAAACTGAAAGTAAACTATGGTGTGTGTATATGATTTCTCTCCCACTTCCTCCAGTCATAGTTGTTTGGCTTTTCATAAAAAAATAGAAGAGAAATCTAAGGCTGGTTTGATGACAGAGCCATCTTCCTCATTCATGATCTGGGTATTCAACCTTTCTATCACTCCAATCTGTCTTACTATATCTTCTGGCCTATTCTTGTAAAGATTTGAAAATTGGCAGGATGACTTTGAGAACAAAGAAATTAGTACAAATAGTCCTTAAGTTATGACTGTAATGAAGCCTGCCAACCATAGGTTGTGACAATCATGTGACCAACCCAATTTTACCTGGTTTACAATGATTGTTAAGCAAATGCCACGGGAATTAAGTGAACCAGTGGGCCTGGTTTTACTGAAAACCAGAAGTAATTGCCAGTAAATGGCAAAGCCATTATAAAACCCACAGGATGCTGTAAACAGCCATAAAGTGGCCTTGTTGCTGAGCTCTTGAAGGGAGCCTAACTGTCAAACTTTGAATCCGGGTTGCAAGTAGAACCATAGTAGGCCCATTGGAAGTTTGAATGGCCATTAAGTGAATGGTCATAATCAAAGAGCCTTGGTAGTACAGTGGTCTAAAGCACCCTGTTATTAAGATCAGCTGCCTGCAATTACTGCAGGTTCGAATCTCACCAGGCTCAAGGTTGACTCAGCCTTCCATCTTTTCTAAGGTAGGTAAATTGAGGACCCAGTTGTGGGGGCAATAAGCTGACTTTGTATAAATATACAAAAGGATGAAGGCTATTGCTTAGCACATTGTAAGCCGCCCTGAGTCTCCGGAGAAGGGCGGCATATAAATCAAATTAAAAAAAATAATAATACAGTCATTCATGCAATATCCAAGACAAATTCCTTATGTGTCCAATCACACTTGGCCAATAAAAAAAATCAATCTATCTATAAAGAATTCTTTCTATCTTTCTATCTATCCATCCATCCATCCATCCATCCATCCCTCTATCTTTCTATCTATCTTTCTATCTCTATCTATCTATCTATCTATCTATCTATCTATCTATCTATCTATCTATCTTATCTAGTTAGCTAGCTAGCTAGTTAGCTATCCAGAAGCACTTCTGCTTCTCTCCATTTTGTTTTATTTTTTTTCAATCATCCATTCCTTTTGCCTAGAACTCTGAGCCTGTCACTGCACAGTGGATACGAAACCCGCTTCTTTGAAGGTGTAGTTTTTGTTTTCTTAAACCCTGCCTCAGGCTGGTGCCTCACAGAGTCTCAGCATTAAGCTGATTAGCTAATTAGCTTTGCAGCTCTTGGATGCTCTTTTCAGGCTAGGCATAAGCTGCCAACATTCATTAGAGTTTTCAACTTCTGCCCTTCTCCGTGATCTGAACTTTGGACTCAAGACTGCGGCTGCCGTTGTATGGAAAAAAAGTCAGTCCGGCCACATTCTTGGGAGAAAATTCCACTGCCAGACCACTAATGATTGGGGTGCCCACATACGGCTGCTCAGTGGTAAGGCATAGGCCGTGTTTAATTCTGGCTGAAGCCTTTAATCCTGCCTCGAAGCAAGTGCTGAAGTCTGACCTGTCCAAGTAAAAATTATTTCAGTTTTTCAGAAATGCACCACATAAAAAAAATTATCCTCTGTTTCCAGTTTCTCTTGGACTATTTTACTTAATTTTGAAGCAAGTACTATGAAGTAGATTCAGGCAGGACTATAGTTAGAGTGTTATAACATGTGCATGACTTGTTCTGCATCTCCAGTGAAACCACCACTTCAGCTGCATCCTGTAGGCCAAGGTTGTCAAACTCACATTGTCACGGCAGCGTACTTGACGTATTGGGACTTCCCCCCCTCCTTGTTAACCGGGCATGGGCGGGGCCAGCATGTGAAGCATCCGGCCCATGAGCCGGGAGTTTGACAGCCCTGCTGTAGGCAGTTTTCATGGAAAGCCAATCTGATGATTCTTCTGTATTTTACTTTTGGAATTTAGTGATGGCTATTATAAGAGACAAATTCTGCATAATAAAAGCATGGGAGGGGTACAGAGGTGTGTGAAGAATGTATGCGTATGCAAGTGCAAAAGAGTATTTTGTAGTTATGTAGAGAGGTGACATTGTATAATGACATATACTGTGTTTCCCCCAAAATAAGACCCTGTCTTATATTTTTTTTGAACCCTGAAATAAGCGCTGCCTTTGTTAGGAAATGAGTATTACCTACCTTGTTGGGTTGGCAATATATAAACCATCAATATAGCTTTAAGACTGCTGTATTACTGTGTCCTGATTGGTTAGCTCTGTAGCCAATCTCCTTAAGAGGGAGCTAGAAACATGGTTTGTTTCTCTTTGCTGTTCTTGATCTCTGATATCTCTGTATGCTACTGTTTGCAAATCCAGAAGAACTGTTTATTGTGAATGACTACAACAACTGGTAAGAAGACTTTGTTATTGGATTATCCCTGGACTGTCGTTTTGCTATCTCCTGCTTTATATGTGTATGACCTGGACTGTTTATTGGACTGTGCCTTACTATTTCCTGAAAGTAAACACAACTCAGTGTATCTGTGTGTTGACTATGCTTATTCGTATCTACTCTCAATTGCTTTCATGTGCACACCCTTGCTATTCAAGGGTTACTCTGCGAATTCCTTAACAGCCTTATTGCCAAGCGCTCAAAAGCCTGATTGGGCTTATTATCAGGGGATGTCTTATTTGGGGGGAAACAAGATATCATAGGATTTTATTCCTCTTCATTTTTTTTTCTGTGTCCCATCACATTCATCAAGGCCTTAACAAGTATCTTTTGTAAATCCAACAACAAAAAAATTACCTGATCATTCTCTTGGTTTGTCATTTATATCGTGTGTCCCCCAAAATAAGACCCTGTCTTATTATTTTTCTGAACCCTGAAATAAGCGCTTGGCCTTATTGCCAAGCACTCAAAAGCCTGATTGGGCTTATTATCAGGGGATTGGTAGCTGGCATAAATGATGGAATGTCTTTACATTGTACCCTCCATACCAAAAATCTGCCTTACTGAAGTCCTCTTCTCTGTGCAGGGATATTCTCAGGTCAAAGATAATGGGGGAAGGCCTTCTCATTTTTCCCCCAAGTAATTTCTCCAATATCTCCCTTCCTGTTAGATAACACCAGCCTGATCATACAACATCTAACCAGCATTTCAGGTAGTCCTTGACTTTGGACTAGAATTGGGACTGCAATTTCAATTTCTAAGCAATGTGGTCATTAAGTGATTCATCATGTGACTAGACCTGATTTTAAAACCATTGTTACCATAGCGTTTAAGCAAATCAGATGTTAATTAAGTAAATCATGTGATCATTAAGCCAACCATACTGGAACTTCAGGGACTGGTTATAAGTCATTTTTCCGAGGATGCCATAACTTCAAACCATTGTTATATAAACCATCGTGAGGACTACCTGTAGACTGGGCAAAGTTTATCATGGGCTACAAATGCTGAGTTTCTACATGAGGTTTCTACACTTATTATATATGGCACATGGTGGCCACAAGCCAATGAATGGAACTGTTAGAAGGCCAAGATAGAAGAAGATGTTTCATAGGATGGATTACTCCTCTTTGGCTTTTCTCATTGGTGGATTTGAAACAGCAGTATCCCAGATAATAATAGGGCCTCTTTGCATCCCCCAAACCAAGAAATTGCAAAATTACAACTGGGAAATCGGAGATGATCTATTTCTTTAGAAATTTCCCTCAGGCAGATCTTGAGACCTGGCATCATCAAGAGTCCTTGGCAAAAGGTTAGATTCTGAGAGATTACAGGCTCCAAAACTGACAAGGAGGGAAAGTTTACTTCATACAGTTGAAATAAAGAATTGATTTTTCATTCAGCATGCAGAGTTCTCCCATTTAGACTATTCAAATCTCCCTATTTACAAGCAAAGGAAATGAAGAACCATTTTGGTGACATTCTCTCATGTTTCTCAGGGATAGGCCTCCCCCTTAAAGGAACTTGGTTTGTTAATTATTTCCCAAATATCTTTTGCCCCACTCCCCTCCATCATTTGCAGCCTATCCTTCTCCAGAACACTCTCAGTTTTATATTGTGTTGGTGGACATTGAAGGAAAAAAAAGAAAATGACGGCTGCCACATATTTCAAGAAAATTCTGCAAAGTGTCTCCTTTTTCTCAATCAAATGCAAAAAGAAAAAAAGAATAAAAAAGAACATCGGATTATTTAAAAAGGACTTTGAAAAACTTTTAGCTCATTTTTGCAAAATCAGGGAAGGAATGCAAAGAAGAAAAATGGGAAAGAACAACGTAATTCCTTATTTTCCATGCACCTCTATTATCATTCTTCCACAGTGATAGTAAGCAAGCAAGCAAGACAAAAGGACTTTCTCAGTATAAATTCATAGGATATGAAGATATTGGATGGAATCCTTTGTTATCCATTTTGAGTATAGAATGGGAAAAGACAACATTGATTTGCTTGGGTGAGGAAAAAAATACCCCTATCTTTAACTCCTTCAGTTGTGTCTGTGAATCCTTGTGTGCACTGACAAGAAATCAACTCAGGCCGATATATTGTATAGGAACCCAAAGGGCTGAAATTGCATTGAAATTGAACAAGGCCATTCTTTTTTAAAAAATTCTATGTCTAGGAATAGGAGAACATCTTAAAATTATATAAAGATGTCACCAGGAGTAATGGAACAAACAAACAGACAAAAACTAAGGCTACCTTTGCTTCTTTTCTTCTGTTCCTATTTTGTTTTTTATCCTTCATAGATGCATAGATACTTCTTTTTAAAATAAATTTGCTGGTGTAAGGATTAGTGGCTCCAATCCCCACTGAGTCACGAGCTGTCTTGAAACCTATGAGCATTCTAGCTCTTGTGGATCTTAAAGAAATGCAGTCAGCACAAAGTTTGTGGGAATATTGCAACTCTATGGTTAGGCAGTCACTGTTGTCAGGATAAGTAACTTGATTGTCTTTGGATGACAGGGAGGTTAATCCCACCATCTTGCTTAAGGGTAAGCTTCAGTCTGTGCATCTTGCAAACGCACGGTGCTGAATTGTAAAATGATGTTTCTCAAAAGATTTTTCACTGGAAAAAAAATATCAGAAGGAAGCAGATGGATTTTTATTTTTATTCTTAGGCTCTGTGTGATCTTGAAAACATGCAATTTTACCAGCTATCATTAAACAAACGGTATCATATCAATGTATTTTCGGACCAGTGTTTCTTCATGCATAGCTTGGATTCTTACCAATAGTACATTTCAGGACAGAGCACTCCATGACATAAGTAGTTTAGGAGGCGATTTTAAGCATTGACCGCTTCCAAGAAAATGGGGGAATCTGTTTAACAGACACAACAGGCTCCTGACCAAAGAGACACATGTGGTCAATTCCCCCCTCCCCCGCCCATCCTTTGGCTTGTGGTTTTTTTTTTTAAATAGAATTTGCTGACAATCTTCTTCTGCATTTTTATCTTGATTGGCCCTCAAATCCAAATTGCTTTTACTACAGAAGTACATAGGGTGACAAGTGCGTAGAATGAAGAATATCTATGGCTGTCATATTTTTTTAATGCTCTTGAGAACATCTGGCTTGGAACAGAAGGGTGGGTAGAAGAAAGACGCCCTAAAGCTGGGAGATGTTTGGAGGAAAAGAGGTCAGTGACTTTTTAAATTCCAGCTCACCGCTGGAGTTGATTGACAGGGTAAGAAGTCCTCATTCCCATGCTGTCTGTCTCCATGGTTCTGAATTTTTGCATAGTTTTAATTTTTTTTATTGTTTTTCTATATATGTTTTTACAATTTGTGAGAGTCGTGTTATCAGGGAGATAAGTTGCATATAAATTTAGTAAACAATTAAATTCCAGCTCTTTCCTTTGGTGGCACCTGGGACTTCCTAATATTTTTAAAAAATATTATTATGTTAATATTACTTGGATATACTATGGTTGATCACACAGTCAGCCAGATGTTGAGACTGAATTTGTCATGTTTGCCTACCTATTGAGTCCTTCCCAAGGACCTGGAATAGGCAGGGGTCGTTGTTTAATAATATTAAGGATGTAACCTGCTCCAAGTAAAGCTGCCTTAGCCTATTGACTGATTTTGTCAATGCCAGTGATGCTCAAACTCCGGTTGCTTTGGAAATGAACCCAAAACGCCTATCGTTATTGGTGCTTTCTTTGCTTTCTTTTGCCACAGTCGTTCTACTTCTATTTACTTCATTATTATAATTTAGATTTATAACACTATTAAAAAAAAAAGACTCAGGGAAGTATGTGGGACAACAGACAGCATTTACAAATCTGCTTTCAGTCTGGAGGTTATAGGAGCTGAAACTAATATGGTCACCAGGTTGGAAGAAACTGGATTATAGATTTATGGCCTGTTTGGCAGTTTCAGAAGAAAAAAGATTCTGGGGGAAAATGCAAATTAAATAGAATAAATCCAGATTCTGCAAGTGCTTTTGTGGAGCTTTAACAAGTTGCCTAAACTCTTTCCAGGAGTGTCTCCCATCCAGCAGGCTCAGAAATATGGTATTTGTTGATCCCTCCCCCCCTTTTTTCTGAAATCTGGATTCGGGCAATAGGATCAAGCAACTATGAAATGATGAAATCAAAAACTCCAGGTCAGTTTTGAGAGGGGAAATGCCTAATTTCCTAAGCACTTAATGATTAGTCTTTTGATTTACATGCTGCAAAATGAAGATCCAAAGCTTGAAGATGGTGTGAAAATTGTCCAGAATCCAAAATAATAAAGTGTTGGCATATAAAGAAAAAAAAATTAAGGATACACATTTTTCAGGCTCTGATATCTTTATCAAGTCCAACAAAACTTCACTAACATCTGCCTTAAAAAGTTATTGCATTGATCATGCAGAAATGTTCTCTAAACATCAATTTGGCATCTTTGGAATGGGGAGAAGTATGGCAATAGGAGATATTTTTTTCTGATCAGGCAAGTAATCTAGTACGGTTTTCCCTACATCATCAAAACCTGCTTCCCTAGCATTCACTTGGATAAACACATATTTATCTTACAATAGGGGGTGGCCACAGGGAGAGGATCAAAAGAGAAAAGATAGAGGCCACAATCCTTCAACATATCCTGGCTATTAACAACTTTCTTTACCCATTCCACAGTTCCTTTGTTTTCCTCTTGCTGTCCACAGCTCATGAGTAAGGCTATCTTCAGTCAAACTTAGCCATATCAATATAATAATATGCCCCCATATCTGCCCCCCGGTGTATATGAAAAGCCATTGTATTCAGCTTGACTGAAAACTTGCACACACATAAAAAGACTTTTAATCGGTGACATATCAGTGAGTCTTCATAAAGTAATACTAAAGTAATACCGTCTTCCTCCCATTGTTTTGATGAGTTAAACACCTAAATTGGATTATAAAACATGCTGATTTTGGATTTAAAAAACACCATTTTGTTGTTTGCATGGTATGCCCAAATGAAGATTCATATTTTGGTTTAAAGTTATGGTCTGGTTCACATACAACCCAGACCATAGTTGGGCTCCTGAAGCTACACAGCTCCATTTTAATCCAGGTCTGATATACTGTGTAAACTCAGCCCAACAACACGACAGAAAATATGATCTTACTCAGCCCTTACTCATTCATTCAGATGAACAGAAGCCATAAACACCTCCATCTCTCATTTGGCCATTTCACCCTGGAGCCTCTCTTGCACATCTACACACTTGGCACACACCATGCACAAGTAGTTATGTGCAGCTAGGCACCATCTGCACTCCACTTCTAAAGTGGAGACTGTGCACCATCAATCATACTAGGATTCATGCGCCAGAGCAGCTTCCCTCCTCGCATTCTGACAGCCAAACGCCTGGAAGTGTGTGAGCACAGTGCCAGGAAGACCCCAGTTCAACTCTCTCACAGACTCACCAACAGCTAAGCTGCAATCTATCAGGCTTAGTATCCTCCCTTTCCCCAAAACAAAAATCAACCATATGGTGATAATAAAGAATTCCTGGAGCACCTTATGCAAGGTTACAAAGATGTAATATATGTGAAGAATTCTGGCCCTTCTCCAGAAGCACTAGACAAATTAATATCCTGGCCCAGAATGTTGTATTCTTGTGCCTTCATAAATCATTTGCAATAATCCCTCCATCTGATTTCTTCAGCCTCCATGTGCGTGATCTATTATTCGTCATTTCTGATAGAAGCTGTGGCCAGTCATATGGGACTTATCCTGGCTACACTCTGTAGTGATTTACAAAACAGAAATCACAGCAAAGTGAGTATTCCTGGACTTTTAGGAAGACTTTTAGACACTGTTTCTCAACCTCAACCAATTTAAAATGGGTGGACTTCAACTCCCAGAACTCCCAACCTTGGTCACTTCCAGAATTCTCCACCCTGGCTATTTAAAGATGTGTGGATTTCAACTTCCAGAATCCCCCAACCAACATCCAGGCTAGGGAATTCTGGGAATTGAAGTCCACACATCTTAAAATGGCTAAGGTTGAGAAACAATGGTCTGGATCATACCACTGATCATCATGCATGATGCTTTTAGGATATTATGGGTAGGTTTAGAGACATGTGGCAGAAGTGGCATAGCAAAACTTTTGACTCCTCTATATTAAGCCACATAATGTGGTGGATCTATTACTCTCCTTTCTTGCCTCTGAGCCAAACAGCCAGCAAAATAACAGCATTGATTTTCATTTTAAAATGACAAGAATATAATTATTCCAAAGTAACGTATGTGAAATTTGCCCTATTTAGAAGAACTTAGATCTAGCTATCTAGCTATCTAGCTATCTATCTCAGCGTGATGGCTCAGCAGTTAAAGATTTATTTATTTATTTACACAAATTTATATGCTGTCCTTCTCCCTAAGGACTCAGGGTGGTGGAAACATACAATAATAAAAGGAAACATAATTAAAACCAATTTAAAACAGCGACAATAAATAATAAAACCCAGGAATCAGAATCAACCCATTTGTTGAAACAACCAAGTCTTTAGGTCTCGACGGAAGGAGCGGAGGTCAGGCGCCGTCCGAAGTTCGGTGGGTAACTCATTCCAGAGGGCAGGAGCACCCACAGAAAACGCTCTACCCCTGGACGTCGCCAGCCGACATTGTCTGGTCGACGGTACCCTGAGGAGGGCAGCCCTGTGTGAGCGGACAGGACGGTGGGAGGCAGGCAGGAAATGGTCCTGCAAATACCCCGGACCTAAACCATGTAGGGCTTTAAAGGTAAGTACCAGCACCTTGAAGCGGATCCGGAGGACTACTGGTAGCCAGTGCAGCTCACGTAGGAGAGGTGTTACACGGGAGTAACGGGGAGCTCCCGTAACCAACTGCACGGCCGCATTCTGGACCAGCTAGAGCCTCCGGGTGCACCTCAAGGGCAGCCCCATGTAGAGGGATTTGCAGTAATCCAAGCGAGATGCTGAGCTTGTCAGCTGGAAAGCTGACAGGCCAGGTCCGAGGTAACAGGATAAGCTCCCATTACTTGCCACAACTCCTGTCCACCTAGTATTTTGACAGTATGCAAATGCAAGTACAGTAGATAAATAGGTGGGAAGATAACAGTGTCCCATGTGCCTCGGCGTATAGTCATGCTGATCCTGTGACCACAGAAATGTCTTTGGATAGCACAGGCTCCCTCACTATGATACAGAAATGAGCACCGCCCCCTAGAATTGGACAAGCCTGGACAGAGGAAACCTTTGCATCTATGTGTTATCCATCCATCCATCCATCCATCCATCCAGCTAGCTAGCTAGCTACCAAATTTATATACCGGTAGCAGCCTAACTCAGCAAAATGACTCACATAAAAGGTGGCACAGAACAGTCAAATAAAACAGAAAATGTAAAAACAAGAGATAAAAATATTTTTTAAAAAATCATATTACTAAATGTCATAAAAAAACCAGAGATACAAACCATAGGCAAAAAGAGGATAAAATGCCCCCCCTCAACAATGATGCCATCTAAACAAGTCTCCAGCTCATATGTCTTGAGGGCTTTCCAGAATATCAAAAGGGAGGTAGATTTAAATGATCAATAATTCCTTTGCCAAAAAGGAAGATAAACCACAGTTTAGCTCATGATCTTATTCCCAAAAATATCTGCCTCCATTTCCAGAATTCCAGCAAATCTAAAATGAATCTCCAACATGGGTTATTTGAGGAGTGGGGGGAAGAATTTCCTCTGAGGTAAACACAATATTTACATGTGGATTCTGGAAGAAATTTTACTTACGATGCTTTAGAAACTACAAAGAAAAAACTCTAAGAAATCTGAAGCAGTCCGGAAGAAGACAGTGGAAGTAAAACTGATGCAAGGGGTGAAAAATCTAAATCTGGAATTCTATAGACATTTTATTCTGAGTAAATATTATTTTGGTTGGGCTCTAATTGTTGTTGAAACTTATAAGAATGTGTGGTGATGGGGATTATTGGACCCAATAGTGTAAAAGATTCTTCTCAGTTCTGTGGCTACATTCAACCTCTTTAATCCAGCTACTGGATTTACTCATGTTGGGGTTTACACAATATTTGAACCATAACCGAATGAGCAGTGTGTATACAATATATTAAACCACAGAAAAGTAACCCACTTCCACCCAAGTTTAGCCTGCTGACAAATGTATCTGCTAGGTTTTTACCTCACTTGGTTGAGCATCCAAGCGTCCTCCATCTTTGAGATGTGCTAACAGTAATTTGGCAACGGACTGTTCTCCACCTTTCCTCTGCTTGTATGACTAAGCCCCCAAGGACTCTTCCGAATGTTGGATTCACCCTGGAATGTGATAGCTTGCATTAATTAAAAGCAAGTTTCAAAGCATGTGCTGAATGCATTCGGCTTCCCATAACATGCTCCAGATTTGATTGAAGGTTTAATTCACTCAGATGTAGCATGATGGATGACTTCAACCAGAGTCGCTGTTACTGAGGCTGGAATTGCCACTTTCAAGGAGAGTCTGCCATCCTGAAACCCGATCAAGATGAGCAGGCGGCAGGGAATCGAGCATTTTCATAGCAGAAAAACTCCAGTTCTTCTGCCCACGTTGTGAATCAGTTCCTCTGGAGGTTTGGGGAAAGCTGTGTTCAGTCAACAGGGCACCACATATCTCTGAGACTCTACTGGGGGGGGGGAACACCAGGGAAGAGGCAGCCTCCCGCCCTCCCCTGATGATTTGCAGCCAGCCAGCACACAGGCGCCTTCAGTTCCCCAAAGAGGCTGCAACACACAACCCATAGCATCAATGTCCCAGACAGCCCACCCATTTTGACCCCTTTTAAGCCCTGGCAGATAGGGCCTGCAGACAACTAGTGATGCAGAAGTCTGCAGCCATAAACAGACAGCGAAGGAAGTCATTCTGGGAAGATGAGACTATGCCAGGGATGAGTCTGGAAAGGATGCTGCAATTGCACCAGGGATTATAACTTTTTAATACATGAAGACCCATAAACATGGGCATATGCACACACAGGATATCCAAATAATATATAGGGCATACATGGCCTGAAAATGAAGCCAATTCATGGTGGGAATTAATAGCTAACAGCTATCAGGATTAATTCTGAAAAGAATACCCATGACCAGGAGCATCGCTGCTGGGGTAGTGCAAATAGGGTTGCCAGGTGTCTACTATTTGAGCGGACAGTCCACTTTTTTCACATTATGTTCACTATTTTTTTTCACAAAATAGTGGACATTTTTTTTATTCAAAAGCTTTATGATGAAATGGTACGTAATCTAATGCTGTACAGTCTAAGAGAATAAGGATAGGAGAATTGCGTTTTGTCTTTTTTTTCATAAGTTAGAATGAGACAAAGATCAAATGCTCATTGCAATAATCACATTTTACACAACAGCGCAAAAAATGCATTAAAGCAGTTATCTTTTGATATCGAAAATGTAGTGAAGGTTTTTGCTGAATTTTCGAATTCTGCGAAGAAATGAGAAGAGTTGAAATCATTTTTTGAGTTTTGCGAGTCAGAATTCCATGAAGTTTTGCGCCATGTTCCAACACGTTGGTTAAGTTTGTTTAAAGTGGTCGAAAGACTTCTTTTAAACTGGATACCTCTAAAATCGTATTTTATTTCTCTTGGATCTGATGAGTGCCATAAGGTTATCTGGAACCTTATTTCGGATCAGGAAAATGAACTCGCAAAGGACGATGAACCAACAATTTTAGAATTGTATTTATATTTCACGCACTTCTTCATGTCAATAATGCAAGACACCCTACTGAAGCTGGAAAGCAAGAAAATTCTTGCATGTGATCTTCACATTGTCATGTGTAAGCTGCGTGATTCTTTGCAAAAAAAATACAATGAGCAGTTTTTTGGAATGAAAGTTTTATTTGCCTTACGTAAAAAACATTTGCCTGAGAATGCCGTGCAAAAGTTCAAGAAAGAAGCCATCAACGTGTATCAAAGAGCCATTGCGTACCTAGAAAAGTGGTATAATTTCACTGATTCAGTATATGAGACACTAAGTTGTTTCAATCTAATTGATCGCAATAATCCTCCAACTTTAGAAGAAATGACGAACATCTGGTTATCACCATGGCGAGAAGAACTTCCACCCAACACTCTCTTTGATGAAATTTCTGCCTTAGAAGAAGTTTATGTTCATCTGCAGGGCGATTCATCCCTTGATAAGTGGACGTACTTTTTCAAGAAAGAGCCAGCTCCGAGTTTACTGAAACTGTTCCAGTATTGTGCATCAATTCCGGTATCAAATGCAAACATTGAACAAATTTTCAGTGTCATGGGAAATTTGTGGACTGACGAACTTGACGACTGCTTGTATCAGTTCGAAGTGAACTTTGTATATTTTTTAATATTTCTCAACGTTGTACTGAAATTAAAGAATTATTCCTTAAACACAAAGAATTGATCAAAGCTGCGCAGTCAAATAAAAAATACACACGACAGCAAAGTAAAATGTAATTTAATATTTTACATGTTATTAAAATATTTTTACGTTATTAAAATATTATTATAATATTTTAATATTATATATTATTATATTATTATAATAAAAAATTATTATAATATATTTGATGTTTTGAATTTTAAGTAAAGTTTTGAAGTGATTATTTTAATACGTGTTAAAATGTTTGTAAGAAAATATATAATTTAATTATATATTTTTTAATTTTTTTACTACTTAACACCCCCCCCCCCCGCTTGTCCGCTATTTTTTGGAAGCAGACCTGGCAACCCTAAGTGCAAACAGCAATACTGTTGCCCTGACTGAGCTTCTTGGACTCATCCACTTGGTCACTATGGATACAAAGTGCTAGATTAGATAGAATGACTGGAAGCCAACAGTGAGTTTATTCTGTTCTTATTTATCCTGGCTACAGACTTAATCTGGTTCATATTTATTCTGTCTCATCATACAAGCGCCCTGGGAGCTAAAGTTGTGTAAAAGGAGGAAGTTAACTATTTTTAAGGTGTACAAACCAAGCCAGCAATTCCCAGAATTCAGCAGAGGAAGGTACAATATTTATGGGGGGATAAAGCCGAGCCAATTCTACCCTGTAAGTGCAAGTTGGCCTCAAGGCTTCATTTGATTTCTATGATTGCATTCACATGACACACTTAAGACTGGCTACTGAATTAGAAAAATGGTAATTTGTTTTTCTGGGCACTTTTGGCTACTTCACATGAGAAAATAAGCCAGCGGGGGTGGGTGCTGGGAGCTATGGCTAACACTGACCAAGTTTAGCATGTTGTAGAATTGTTATCTGCAGGGTTTTTAATCTGATGTGATTGTGTGTTGGGTTGTTTTATTTACAGCTTGATCTGGGTATTGGTTCTTGGTTGCAAAAGCTGGTATCTTGTTGCTGATGAAAAAAAAAAATTCAAAAACAAGGCAAGGCGTCTTTGGTTATGCGTAACATTTCCGATCAATTCTTTGTCAGTCTGTCTCCAGCCGTGACATTTCTGGTGGAAGAAAAATCTTTCCTTCAACAAAGAGAAGATGTGTAAACATTGTTAAAAAAAAAAAAAAAAGTGGTGAAGTTTTTCAACTCCAATGTTGGTTTTCTGTTCTCTCCCAAGTTTGCTCTAATCCTTTGGGATGGAAATAATGGGCAAAAACAATGTTATTTTGTGTTCACACACACACACACACACACACACACACACACACACACACACACAAACCCACTCATATTTGTAACAAAGCCACTGGAGAATTCTTGTGTTTAGGAAAGAAGGTTTTTTTTTTCCCACATCACCTCTTTGTTGTCCATACCAAATCCTGGAAAGTGGGGGTGGAGATTCAGGAGGGAACGTTTTCCAAAAGTTGATTTATTTTTCTGGGAATTAATATTGCAACAATGCAATCAAGTGGCTATGTATCTCTCCCCCTCCCTTACCCCTTGCTAATCCAAATAAAAGGAAAGGGTTTAATCAAGGTTTGGGTTGTAGTTTCTGTGCTAGCCCACAAATTCTAGACCAGTGATGGCTAACCTTTTTGCTGCCGCGTGCCAAAAGCAGGGGGAGTGGGGAGGGGGTTGCGAATGTGCGTACCCACACCCACAATTCAATGCCCCCCCCAGTGCATGTGTGCAAGACCTCCCGTGCTTTCCCTGCTTTTGGCACATGATGGCACAGTAGGCCAGGTAGGCCCGTTTTTAGCCCTCCCCAGGCTCCAGAGGCTTTCTTGGAGCCTGAGGAGGGCGAAAATGGCCTTCCCCACCCTCCAGAGGCACTCTGGAGGCTGGAAAAAGCCCATTTCCCGACTTCCGGTGGGACCAGGCCTGAAAATCAGCTGACGGAGCTGAGCTAGGGCCACACTTGGGTGCCCACAGATATGGCTCCGCGTGCCACCTATGGCACGCATGCCATAGGTTCGCCATCACGGTTCTAGACTGAAGTACCTCTGATCACATCCAGAGTATTTTTCTTGACACCAGAGAGAAACCCTGGAAGAACCATGGCCTGGAAACCATGCTATTGGTTTTGCTGATTTGCAAAAAAGACCAGTCAGAGGCTCAGGTGCTGTTCTTCCCTCCCTTAAATCGAGGCATCTCCCTACTGTTTGTCTTTTTGAGTTTTGCAGGATCTCAGGAGGATGAAACCTTTTTTCTGCCACCTGAATCCCAAAGCCTTTAAACTGGAGGTTGAAGCCTCTGGGCCAGGAGGGCTTCCTCATTAAAAGATTCTCCTGTAATTCAGAATGCATCCTCCATCAAGTCATTCATTGACCCTGGCAGGTCTTTTCTTGGGAAAGTCTGTTCACAGGATCGGCATCAGCTCACCCTTATTTGTTTATCACATTTATCCCATCTTTATTACTTTATAAGAAATTCAAAGTGGCAAGCATACATAATTCTACTTTCTCCCCTCTTTTCCCCCATAGCAACAAATTTGTGAGGTTAGTTAAGCTGACTGGCCCAAAGTCACCCAAGCGGCTTACATGCCTAAGGTGGGACTAGAACTCACGGTTTTCTGCTTTCTAGGCCAGCATCTTAACCACTACGCCAAACTGGCTCTTGCCAGTCAGCAGTCATAATGCAGCAATTCTGCTTGTCTGGTAAAGAGGCAAAATGGCAGCAGTCGTGTTGGAAAAATACAGTGTGACAAATGGCAGACAGCAAGAGAACATAAAACAACAAGATTGGAAGAGACCTTGGAGGTCTTCTAGTCCTACCCCTTACTCAAGCAGAAGACCTTATATCTTTCCAAACAAATGGATGTTCAATCTCTTCTTGAAAACCTCCAGTGATGGAGCACCCACGATTTCTGAAGGCAAACCACAGAATTAATTCCACAGATTAATTCTTCTCACCGACAGGAAACTTCTCCTTAGTTCTAGGTTGGATCTCTCTTTAATGATCTCCCACCCATTACTTCTTCTCCTGTCCTCAGGTGCTTTGGAGAATAGGTCAACCCACTCTTCTCTGTGAGAGCTCCTCAAGTACTAGAAGACAGCTTTAATATCACTCCAGTCCTTCTCATTGTTAGACTAGACATACGCAATTCTCTCAACCATTTATAGAAACACAGAAACATAGGCTGGAAGGGAGCTTAGAGGTCTTCTAGTCCAACCTCCTGCTCAAGACAAGAGCCTTATAGTATCCTGGTCAAATTACTGCCCAGTCTATTTTTGTAATCTTCCAGTGATGGAGCACCCACAATCTCAGGAGGCAAGTTATTCCATTGTTTAATTGTACCGTCAGAAAATTTCTCCTTACTTCTAGGTTGAATTTCTCTTTGACAAGCTTCCACCCATTGGTTCTTGTCCTGCCCTCTGGTGCCCTTAAAAAAAGTCAATCCCCTCTTCTTTGTGACAGCACCTCAAGCACTGGAAGAGAGTTATCATGTCCCTCCTTATCTTTCTCTTTGATAAACTAAACATACCTAACTCCCTCAACCATTCATCACATGATTTAGCCTCAAGAACCTTTATCATCTTTGTTGCTCTTCTCTGCACACGTTCAAAGGCCTCAACATATTTTTGTATCATGGTGACCAGAACTGGACCAAGTATTTCAAGAGTGATCTCACTAGTGCCATGTAAAGTGGTACTATTACTTCTCACTGTCTTTATACTACCCCTCTGTTGATGCAGCCTACGACTGCATTGGCTTTTCTGGTATCTGAAGAACACTGCTGGTTCATACTTAAGTGGTGGCCCTGTAGGATACTTAGATCTTTTTCATAGTTACTATTGTTGAGCCAAGCACCACCTATTCTGTACCTATGCATTCGTTTCTTCCCTGCCTAAGTGCAGGACCTTACTTTTCTTACCACTGAACTGCATATTTGAGGCCCAGTGTTCATCTGTCAAGACCCTTCTGGATCTTGAGCTTATCTTCCAAATTGTTAACAATTCCCCCCAGCTGGATTTGATGAGTTGCCCTTCTATCTTCTCATCTAGATAATTTATGAAGATGTTGAAGAGTATTGGGCCCAAGACCGAACCTTGAGGTATCCCACTGCTTACTTCTCTACATGTAGAAGTAGTTCCATAGTTCATGTCTCTAGAATTCTTTCTTCCTTCAACTATTTACAATTTACAGACCCCCTCGCATCCTGGACATAAATTGTTTCAACTCCTACCCTCAAAACAACGCTATAGAGCACTATGTATCAGAACAACTAGACACAAGAACATTTTTTTCCTGAACGCCATCACCCTGCTAAACAAATAATTCCCTCAACACTGTCAAACTATTCACTAAGTCTGCATTACAATTACTATTAATCTTCTCATCGTTCCTATCACCCATCTCCTCCCACTTATTACTGTATGACTGTAACTTTGTTGCTTGTATCCTTATGATTTATATTGACTGTTTCCTAATATTATTTGATTGCTTATTTGTACCCTATGACTATCATTAAGTGTTGTACCTTATGATTCTTAACAAATGTATCTTTTCTTTTATGTACACTGAGAACATATGCACCAAAGACAAATTCCTTGTGTGTCCAATCACACTTGGCCAATAAAGAATTGCATTGCATTGTATTGTAATTCCATAACAAGGTAGAAGAATTATATTATAAAATGAAAACACCCCTCATAGTACTGAACTGTTGATTTGTGAGGCCAAACAGAGCTCTTGTAGATGGGTTTCAGCCGAAAAGCAAGTTACAAACTGAGCAATAAATTCGGATTAGGGGACGGTTGCATCCAACCTTGCCAAGACTCCCGCTTGAAGTTTCCTTGCTTCCTGGAATTGCACTTTCTGGCTGCCCATTCCTGAGTCACTAAAATGTGTGTCTGTTTGTGTTTGTGTGCATGTGTTGTAACATTACCATTTCTACATGCCCTTACCAACAGGCCTGCTTACTTCCTATGCTTGTCTGAGTAGTCTTTTTTCTCAATCCCAGGGCTGAAAAAAAGGTTGCACAGTTCTCTAGGAATCTGCTTCCAGTTACAATGGCTGCTAAGATACCTTTGAAATCTTACGCCTTGCATCAGGATCTTCCCTTGCCACATCTGGCCTCATTCCTTTTTTGTCTCAACTCTCTTGTCTGATCCCGGATCTCATCTAGCAAAAATGCTCATTTGCCTTTCTCTCCTGATCAGAATTTTAAAGGGGGAGGGGCAATCTTATTCAAGCCAAGGAATGAGCTCTCCGTGCTGCCAGCAAATGGTGAACGCTAAAGACCTACGTATAATTAGACGAGACAGTAAAAGATCTCAAATGTTTGGCTCCGAAGTCCAAAATCATTCTTGGAAGATACCAACAAAAAGGTGCAAGCAGATGTTAATATTTCAAAAATTTCCTGCTGAGAATATCATCCATCCATCTTACGTTCCTTTTCCTCTCCTTCTTTCCATAAAAAAGAGAATAGAATTGATTCCTGCTTTGGGGTGGACATAAGCTGCCTCTCTTCCTTTGGCGTCTCCCCACAAGGCTGAAATTGAGAACAGTAGTTACAGTGACAGTAATGGTCCAAACCACAGAACCTTTGCCAAGAAACAGAGATAAAAATGATTATATTAAAGCAAGAAAGTTCCCTAGGCTGGTGACTTTCAGGCAAATTAAATGTCAGGTCCCATAATCCCCAGCCAGCTATTGGCTGTGCATGCTGGCTGGGGAATATAAAAGTTAAAATCCAACTCATTAGCAAAACATCTGGTTGAGGGATGATAATGTTAAATTATTAAAACATACGTGGTAAAGCAAATGTCTGGAGGATATTTTTAGCCTAGAACAGTGATGGCTAACCTTTTTGCTGTTGTGTGCCAAAAGCAGGGGGAGCACAAGGGGGTTGCGCGCATGTGTACCCACACCCATAATTCAATGCGCGCCGCCCCCTGCGCATGCACACGTGACCCCCCCGTGCAACCCCCGCTTTTGGCACGTGATGGCTTGGTGGGCCTGGTAGGCCTGTTTTTCACCCTCGCCAGGCTCCAGAGGCTTTCTTGGAGCCTGGGGAGGGCGAAAACTGCCTCCCCTCCGCCCGGAGGCCTCTGGAGGCCGGAAATGGCCCGTTTCCCGACTTCCCATGGGCCCAGAAGGCCCGAAAATCAGCTAGCCGGTACACACATGCGCACTGGAGCTGATCTAGGGCAATGCTCGCGTAGCCACAGATATGGCTTCGCGTGCCACCTGTGGCACGCGTGCCATAGATTCGCCATCACAGGCCTAGAAAAAAACTTGATCCACAGTCCTAGGCATGCTTACCTAGGAAAAGGGCCTAACAAATATAGAGGGATTAATAATGTCCCCCCCCCAAAATCAGAACTCATATACTGTAATATTGTAAGTCTGGAGTCCAGCACATGCTTGCTTAGCATGAAGATGGTTATACCTGCTGTCCAGGTGCTAACTTTGAATTCCACCTTTCCTTTTAGTGATTTCTTAACTTGATCTGGGCTGTGCCAGAAGGAAGCTATTGTCAAAGAGGTCAGACTGCAAATTCTGCTCAGCTCCAGCCAGTATGGCCAATGGCAACAAATTATGGAAATTATACCCCAATTTTTTGTGAGCATGAGGTTGCTTAATCTTACCCAATGCTACCTGACAGGGGAATGTCCACGTGGGGCTACTGTGAGTAGGAATTCAGAAGCACCATATTGATTCATCTAAAGATGTATAATTTATTTCATTAATACTCCTACTCCTACTATTTCTACTATTACTACTATATAGCAATAGCACTTAGACCAGGGGTCGGCAACCTTAAACACTCAAAGAGTCACAAAGGTCCTAACCGAAAGCTCCTGTTCAATTCTGGAGCCGCCCGGATGTCTGCTTCCCTCACCATAGAGTCTCCTCCTAGCATGGCGTCCTTTTTCCTCTACCTGTCCTAACTGAAAGCCCTATCAATTGTGGAGCCGAAAAGCAACAGGGAGCCGCAGCAGAGAGATGAAAGAGCCACATGTGGGTCCAGAGCCACAGGTTGCTGACCTGACTTAGACTTATAAACCGCTTCACAGTGCTTTACAGTACTCTCTAAGTGGTTTACAGAGTCAGCATTGTGCCCCCAACAATCTGGGTCCTTATTTTACAGACCTCGGAAGGACGGCAGGCTGAGTCAACCTTGAGACGGTCGGGATCAAACTCCTGGCTATGGGCAGAGTTTGCCTACAATACTACATTCTGACCACTGCGCCACCATGGCATAAGTGGCTAATGTCAAATGTTTTTAAGCCATTTTGTTTCCCCCTTTCCAGATGCCACTGACTGCTTATGGATGCCAATGCAGTAATTTCATATTTTTCCTGTCATTTGTGTCTTTGATTGAGTGGACAGAGCACAACAAAGGCTTGACATTGGTTGGTTCCCCTATTTGCTAAATCATAACTTTGTGGTTTGTTTGGTCTTGGCTTAGAATGAGATGCTGATGCTAAAGGATTAGAAGGAAGCTGGCTGTAAACTCTGACGGAGGTCATGTTTGCACATCATGCTTAACCAGGCCAATTTCAAAGTTATCTGCGATTTGCACAACAGGCTAAACTAAATCAGCATTGCAAACTTCGGGGTTTTTTTCAAGGTTTTGTTTGTTCTGCAAACCCTAATTTTAGGGTTTGGTTCAGGATATGATGTGAATCCAGAAAATAGGATGATTAAGTACACAGGTAGCCCACAACTTACGATCATTCGTTTAACAATGTTTCAAACTTACAAGCACCTCAGAAAAAGTGACTTTCCACTATTCTCAAAATTACAACCATTGCATTACCAGACAAACACGCACACCACAGTCACATGTTCATAATTCAGGCGCTTGGGAACCAAACTCACGTTTACTTATTTATTATTTATTTATTTATTTATTTTATTTATGTATTAAAACTTATTTGCCACCCATCTCGTGACAGTTGTAGCACTTGCAATCACGTGGTTGCAATTTGTGATCTTCCCAGCCAACCTCTGACAAGCCAAGTCGACTGGGGAATTTGGCTTCGCTTAATGACTGTGCAATTCACTTAATGACCATGTGATTTGCTTAATGGCCACAGTAAAAATGATCATAAAATCAAGTCTGGTCATGTGATTACTTATTAACGAGCGCATCACTTAGCTATCTCAGTTCCAGTACTAATTATATTCATGAGTCGAGGATTACCCAATACAGGTGTATTGCAAGAATCCAATCAATCATCTTTGTTGCTGAGTGCAATATTGAGTTTAAACTCACCAGTGGTGCGTTCTAAAATTTTTTACTACTGGTTCTGTGAGCGTGGCTTATTTTGTGGGCATGTGACAATTCTTTAGGATTTAGCAGAGGTACTGGTCTACCAGGCTTTTAACTACTTGCAGAGCTGTACCGATCTATCCATTTATTTTTTGCAGGCACTGATCTACTCATGTATTTTTGCAGGCACTGATCTACTCATGTATTTTTGCAGGCACTGGTCTACTCATTTGTTTTCTTTTAACACGGATCAGCTGTAAGGCGGCCCTTTGAAGCCCCACAGCAAGAGTTTAAACAGTTTTTTTCCCTCTAGCCATCAGCTGGGACTCAGGAGGCAGCAATAGATTGGGGGTGGGGCCAAATAAAAGGTAAGAATAATGCGGGGGGCACGGGGGGGCAGAACCGGTTTGGTGATGTCATATCATCACCGCTATCGGCTCGGGAGACCTGGGCCGAACCGGGAGGAACCCACCACTGAAACTCACACATCTTGCAGTGGCTGAGGTTGAAACGCACTGCTCTAAGCTATGTCCATTACAAAAAGCCTCCGTCCGACTGGATTACTCTTTGGTGGTGCAAATTCATGTTGCACATGAGCATGAGAATATTATATAATTTTAACTTTGCAAGTCCGTCCTTTAACCTGCTTGGACAAAAAAAAAATGTCATTTTTCGGCCTAGGGTTGCCAGGTGTCCACTATTTGAGCGGACAGTCCGCTTTTTTCACATTATGTTCACTATTTTTTTTCACAAAATAGTGGACATTTTTTTTATTCAAAAGCTTTATGATGAAATGGTACGTAATCTAAATCTGTACAGTCTAAGAGAATAAGGATAGGAGAATCGTGTTTTGTCTTTTTTTTCATAAGTTAGAATGAGACAAAGATCAAATATCCATTGAACTCGATTCTCCGAAAAAATTAATGCGATTAAAATAAAAATATATTATAAAATTATGTACAGTTCACATTTTTAAAATGTATTGTCGCTTGTGTCGACTGACCTAAAATGGCGTGTTAAAAAAAAATGTTTGTAAGAAAATATATAATTTAATTGTATTTTTTTTTATTTTTTTACTACTTAAACCCCCCCCCTTCTTGTCCGCTATTTTTTGGAAGCAGACCTGGCAACCCTATTTTTCGCACAGGCATACTCAAGCTTTCTCTTAAGGTTGATCTAAATTTATGTTGAAAAATCAGTTCTGGTGCTAAGTTAAGAATCACTATGAGCCGTTGATTAAATGAACACCTCTCAAACTGTGCTGGATTTGAAACTTTTTTCATCCTTCCCTTCTCTGCAGCCCAGGAAGAGGCTTGTTCTGATCCAAGACAAGAGAGGCAGGCCTAGGGCCACCATCCAATTTAGAAAGGAAAGAAACGTTTTCTATACAGAGTACACTCAAGCTACACTACAAACCTGTTCCTGGCCAGACTGGCGCCTCAGCACCCTCTGCTGGACAAACTATGTAGATGCAGCTGAATGCCAGGAAGCTGAAATTGTAGTTCAAACTGCCTGCATCCAGCATCAAGGCTGCTTGGGAAACAGCTGCTAGATCAGGGCTGGGCTGGAATTTCTCAAGTCAAATTTCGCTGTGAGTCTTGCTGACAAAGTTTACCCAATCTTAACTTTATACAGCTCTGTGTTTTCTTTGGGTTCCGTTGTTATTGTTTGTTTTATTGCATCTGGCTGTCTCCCAGTAAGATTTGCATTAGGAACCAATAGCAGTCATGATCTCTAAAAGTATTTCATGGGAGGCAGACAGTCCGGTGCTTGGCATCACTGTGCTTCATAAATCTAGATTTTTATCAGGGGACGTTAGTGTGAGAAACAAGTTCATTAACTCATGTAAAAGCTCATGAATCTTAAGATCTATTTTGGAGGAGAAGGTCCCCTAAATCTTTGTCGAGAAGGAGCTTGACAGACTGGAACACTGGGCCCTATCTTTAAAAAATGTAATTCAATAGTAAGAAAAGTTAAGTTCTACATTTAGACAAGGAAAAACAAATGCACAGGTACAGAATAGGTGATACCTGATTCAATAGCTGTAACTGCAAGATGGATCTTGGAGCCCTAGTGGACAATCGCTTACCAGCAAATATGAGCCAGCAGTGTGCTGCAGCTGCCAAAAAAGCCAACACAGTCCTAGGCTGCATAAACAGAGGGATGGAATCAAGATCATGTGAAGTGTTAGTACCGCTTTATAATGCCTTGGAAAGGCCACACTTGGAATACTGCATTCAGTTTTGGTCGCCACGATGTAAAAAAAGATGTTGAGACTAGAAAGAGTGCAGAGAAGAGCAACAAAGATGATTAGGGGACTGGAGGCTAAAACATATGAAGAACAGTTACAGGAATTGGGTATGTCCGGTTTAATGAAAAGAAGGACTAGGGGTGACATGATAGCATAGTTCTGATATCTAAGAAGCTGCCACAAAGAAAAGGGGGCCAACCTATTCTCCAAAGCACCTGAGGGCAGGACAAGAAGCAATGGGTGGAAACTAATCAAGGAGAGAAGCAACTTAGAACTAAGGAGAAATTTCCTGACAGTTAGAACAATTAATCGGTGGAACAACTTGCCTCCAGAGGTTGTGGATGCTCCAACACTGGAAGTTTTTAAGAAGAGATTGGACAGCCATTTGTCTGAAATGGTATAGATTTTCCTGCTTGAGCAGAGGGTTGGACCAGAAAACCTGTAAGGTCCCTTCTGACTCTGTTGTTCTGTTACCTTTTGTGATCAATGGTACTTGCTTCAATGGTTCTTGGGGTGGCACCACCAAATTCTTAATGTCTGCTAATCAAGTGTCATCGTTGTATTGAGTCACTCCCAGTGCAAACACAGGTTTGGCTTGCATCAAGGATACGCACCTACTTTCATGGGCTGGGTCTCTAAATTTTCCTCATTTGGAACAGGTGTATCCACAAAATCATGCAGAGGCTCAGCAGGTTGAGCTTTTTTGAAAGGTTTTTTTTTTTTTTTTAAATGCACCATCAGGTCATTCAACAACAACACTGATATTCTCCATGGCAATCCGTCCCTAACCTGTTCTTTCAAGTTTCCCAAATGTGTACTCATCACTGGCACATCTTATACACATTCTAAAAGGAAAATGTTCTCAAGGGTAACACCCCAGTTTGTTTTAATTTGGCAAATATGCCCCTTTATCTGAAATCTGGGAAACATGTGAGGGCCTCCATCTCAAAAACAACAAAATAAAACCCTGGCTCCCCACAGGCTAAAAAGGAAAGTAATAGGCAGCTGTGTTTCACAACCATTTCTTGCTGGTAAGTTCTAGCTAGCTTCCACTGGTTCAAATCAAAATGGTTCTGAGTGAGAATGGAGCTTCTTCCCACCCACCCACCCACCCCTCCCAAGATTCCAGTCTGGAACTGAAACTTCTGGCCACAACAAGAACATCATCTTGTCTCTACTGATGGCCTGCAAGCATTTCAGATTACTGTATTTTTCAGAGTATAAGACGCAAAGTGCATGCGCGAAGAGAATCGGTAATAACACCAGTTGGAACCCACCACTGGGCAAGATATATAGGGAAAAAAATGATGAGAGCCAGTTTGATCTACTGGGTTAAAGCAGTGGCCCCCCATCGTTTGGGCACCAAGGACCGATTCCACGGAGAGAGGTTTTTCCACAGACTGGAGGGGCCGTGGTTTCGTGTACTGCTTGCATCCCACGAATGGGACTTTGCTCGTTTGCATGGCCTAGTTTCTGGCATACCGCAGACCAGTTCCAGTCCATGGACCGGGGGTTGGGGCCCTCTGAGTTAAAGCACCAGACTAGGAACCAGGAGACTGTGAGTTCTAGTCTCGCCTTAGGTATGAAAGCTAGGTGGGTGATTCTGGGCCAATCACTTTCTCTCAGCCCAACCTCACAGGGTTGTTGTAAGAAAAATAGGAGGAGGAGGAAAGAATATATTCGCTGCCTTAAGTTATTTATAAAAAATAATAAAGGCAGGATTTTAAAAAATTAAATAAATAAAATAAGCCTTTTTAAAAGCTTTCCTTCCTTGGCCAAAAAAATAAAAATAAAATAAAAGGAAGATTCAAGGCATACTCAAACATATGACGCAGCCTTGTCCACTGCTGTCTCCATCTCCAGTTGCTTAACCCTGTTTAAAATGACAACCATATTTTCTGAGCCAAACAGCCCATCCTTTACTTCAGTCTGCTAAAACCCCAGAGAGGGAGGGTGAGCCAAGGGAACGACAGATTCACAATTTTGATGAGTTATTGCTGTTACTTTGTCTGCATTTTAGTGTTGCTCTAAAGGAGTGTTTCTCTGGTAATAAGGGGCCAGAGGGGCATTCTGAGGGATTCTGGGACTTGAAGTCCAAATATCTTTAAACTAAACTAAACATTGCTCTACAGAGCCTTAACTTTATACGTTTGAATGTCTTTTGTGTAGCATATAGGAAAATTATCTTTACAAATGTATTAGCTGAATCCGTACATGTTGGATAAATTGCGAGGTAGCACGCTGTGAAAATCCACCCTTCATCTTAGTATGTTATATGAACCAGATCATCCCTTGAGTTGGATTATTTAGGCATATTATTTTAACACACCAATTGTATTTTCTTAATCTAGGATCAGATTTAGGATCTCATATGAATCCAGAGAGTATTACTTATTTTATTGAATTTATATGCTGTCACTATCGAGTGACTCCGGATGGTTTATCAAATATGATTATTGTATTCTGTTGTTTTGCAAGTATACTGAGTGCTTCTGTACCGGAGACAAATTCCTTGTGTGTCTAACCACACTTGGCCAGATAAATAAAGTAAGTTAGTATTGTTTAAGTATCTTAATTCTATATTATTAGCGGACTTCTCGGTTTTTGGCTGCTCTTTGATACGCAGCTGCTTAGTGGTTTCCTTTCTTTTCATAGCTAATGTTGGTTTTGCTTATGAAAGTTTACGTATCTGGTTTTACAAGGGATCAATTTGGACAATCTTCCAGCCCTGCCCTGGGAATCCATGATCTCTTGTCTCTTCTTCCCCTCCCATCCTCTGCATTGTGTCTGTGTTTATTATATCATTCCTTATTTTTCATTGTTTCTCAATCTGCTTCCACTAACCATCCAGTTGGTTTCTCAGTCTGCTCTGGCTCATTTGTCTGGGGGGGTTTCTGCCTTGTGTTGACTTAACTTTGGCTGCCGTCCATCAACTAATTAAGCTGGAATGCTGGAGTTTAAACCAGTTTTAAGTCCCACTTGGGAGGAAGCTAAGCTGGTTGAAAAATACCAACTGGACCGTTTTTTTTACTGATCTTGGGATCAGCCGTCTCTTTCTTTCATTGTCTTCCAGCTTGCTTAAAGAAAAAAAAAAGCTTTCTCCAGTTTGGCCCTAGCTTTCTTTTCAGGTGGTAATATTTAATCTGGCCTTGTTCTCACACATAACTCAAGCAGGGGGAAAAGGGGAAACAGCTGGGAAACAGGTGGCAGGCACAACTTTTTTTTATCAGCGGGCAATTCTCTGCAGGCAGAGGCTCCAGGTAGGGGAAGGGCACACCTTTCTAATTTAAGTCCCTGGTTGTCAGATAGCAATCCCAACTCTGCTCCTGATGCTCAGGGGAAACTTTTCAAACTGGAGCTTTGATGACATTTTGAAGCCACAAAGACAGATGAGTTTGGGCTGGTTTAAAAAACAACAACAACAACCCACAGTGTTAAGGGTCGATTGAAACCATTGGTGCTTGTAGGAAATGGGGCACAATGAATGTAGAGAAGGGAACATTGTTGGGTGGGAATAGTGGGGTTCCCTATGCATTCTGGGGAGCAGCACATCACTCATAGCTTACTTCACTCACTGCATTGCCTTTGTGGTTCCTTTTATTTTGGTGTCCTCACTGCCCAGTTTTTCTAAGACCCTGTAAGACTCTTTCTCTTTCCGCCCCCCCCCCACATCTAAACTCTCAGATCCTTCTCTGCATCCCCAATTCAGAACAATAACAGCAATTGTCACAATTCCTCCCTCCCTCCCTCTCTCCCTCCCTCTCCTTCCTTCCTTCCTCTCCTCTCTCTCCTTCCTTCCTCCCCTCCTCTCTCTCCATCCTTCCTTCCTCTCCTCCCTTCCTCCCTCTCCTTCCTTCCTCCCCTCCTCCCTCTCCTTCCTTCCTTCCCTCCTCCCTCTCCTCCCTTCCTTCCTCTCCTCTCTCTCCTTCCTTCCTCCCCTCCTCTCTCTCCATCCTTCTTTCCTCTCCTCCCTTCCTCCCTCTCCTTCCTTCCTCCCCTCTTCCCTCTCCTTCCTTTCCTCCTCCCTCTCCTCCCTTCCTCCCCTCCTCCCTCTCCTTCCTTCCTCCCTCTCCTCCCTTCCTCCCCTCCTCTCTCTCCTTCCTTCCTTCCTTCCTCCCTCTCCATCCTTCCTCCCTCTCCTCCCTTCCTCCCCTTCTTCCTGTCCTTCCTCCCTCTCCTTCCTCTCCTCCCTCTCCTCCCATCCTTGCCTTTCCTCCCTCCCTCCAGAAATCCAGTGAAGTTCCTGGATGTAACTATCTGGAGCAGTATTTCTCAGCAAATTTAAGATGTACGGACTTCAAACTTCCATGGCTGGCTGGGGAATTCTGAGAGTAGAAGTCCAAACATATTAAAGTGACTGAAGTTGAGAAACACTGATCTGGAGTGTTTCTGTGATGTTATGGTAACTTCTGTCATCGTTTGGCTATTCCCCCCCGCCCCCCAGCTGTGAAAATGCTGGGGATGTATCCCTTGGTCCAATCTTGAATGTCCACGGTGCATGCATTGAGTAAGGAAATAATGTGGAAAAGATAGCCAGCTAGAAGCAGGTGACTCACCGGAATTGGGTGCAAAGTAATGGGTTGCCTGGGGGAGAAAAAATATGCTTTTATCTCCAGATAAGGAGCAATCTATTTTGTCATGGTTAATCCTACAGTACTTGCACTGCTCTCAGTTAAGAGGGTTGTTGGGGAGAGCTTTAAACAAACAATATGCATTGCTGAGCTAATGCCCTATAGTGAAGATGCTTCATCAGCCATCTCAAATCTTATTTTCTTGACCTTAAATTGCTGGGATGGGGTGACATGTATATCCTGCACATCTGTTAATGAGCATGCACAGGCTGCAGATGTCAACTCCTCTTCAATTCTTCTCGCTGTTTATCCGGATAGTAAATATTTGCCGCCAAAGACGTTTGAACTGCAAAATAGCTCTCTTCAATCCGAGGCCTTCCACATATGTTAAACCGTAACACCCCCTGATTGATTTGCTGCCAGCCGCTCAGCAGGGTCTTAGGTAGGAATCATGGAAATTGTAATTTAATAGTCACGCAGAGGCCTAGATTGAAGGAGGCCAATTTGTAGAGTAAGGGCAGTCAGGAAGATGGTGCTTTTTGTTAAATATTCAGAGGGCGTGTTGTGTATTGAACTTTGTCTCATGAATTTGGACTCCTTTGAGGTTGCTAAATCATTGGCTTTTTAAAAAAAAATAACATTCTGTCCAGTTCCTGAGAAGAGAACTGAATGTAAGCCAACCCCAGGATTTCTCTTTGAACACATTTCTACAACATGCTAAGTTGCTAGGTTTGTTAGGGTTAGGCTAAACAAGCAAGCTGAGTTTCTGGGCTGGGTAACAAAAAGAATCAACTTTAGTATGGTGTGCAAACTCAAAACAATTGTGGTTTAGATATGATTTAACATAACATGGTTTTAGTATGGTGTTGATACCCAGTTACTTGGGCTTTTTGATTAACCAACATCCAATTTCAACCTCTGCAGGAGCTGCCTACAATCTAAATTCACCAACTGCCCTGGATAAAGCACAGTTCCTGTTTTGCCCTGTGGGGCTATTCAGCTTGTCTTCCAAGCCTTCAATGAGCAAGCGTAGATGCTAAATGTTAGTGCGCTGTGATAGTTTCCTTTCTTGTCCCTCAATCTTAGCCTAGAAGCCAGTCTTCTCCATCCTGACATTCTCCAGATGTGCTGGATTGTAGCTCCTATCAACCGGGCCATTGGCCAGGCTAGTTGGAAGTAGTGTGCCTTGTAATCCAAGACAGCAGGAGGATGGCAGGTTTGAGGAAACCTGCCATAACCACTTATCAAGAGAGCAAATGTGGCTGAGTCATTGCTGTGCTGTAAGTAACTAGATCTGGATTAGATTTATTTTTTAAAAAAAAGATTCTCAGCAATTGTTGCTCTATAACTGTTAGCTTCAGTTGACTAATACTCTTTCCAGGACTGGCTTAGTAAATAAATGTCTTCTGTGTCCGATGGAGGAACAACATGTAATACCCTGTTTCCCCCAAAATAAGACATCCCCTGATAATAAGCCCAATCAGGTTTTTGAGCGCATGGCAATAAGGCCAAGCGCTTATTTCAGAGTTCAAAAAAATATAAGACAGAGCCTTATTTCAGGGAAACACAGGTAGAAGTCTAGTTTGATGAAAAAAAGGATTAGGGGGTGACATGATAGCAGTGTTCCAATATCTCAGGGGCTGCTACAAAGAAGAGGGAGTCAGGCTATTCTCCAAAGCACCTGAGGGCAGGTCAAGAAGCAATGGGTGGAAACTAATCAAGGAGAGAAGCAACCTAGAACTAAGGAGAAATTTAGAACAATTAGTGGAACAACTTCCTCCAGAAGTTGTAAATGCTCCAACACTGGAAGCTTTTAAGAAGAAGTTGGGGAACCATTTGTCTGAAATGGTATAGTGTTTCCTGCCTAAGCAGCGGGTTGGACTAGAAGACCTTCAAGGTCCCTTCCAACTCTGTTATTCTATGCCTATGCCTATGCCTATGCCTATGCCTATGCCTATGCCTATGCCTATGCCTATGCCCGTGCCCCTGCCCATTCCCCTTCCCTTCCCTTCCCTTCCCTTCCCTTCCCTTCCCTTCCCTTCCCTTCCATTCCATTCCATTCCATTCCATTCCATTCCATTCTATTCTATTCTATTCTATTCTCAAGAGGTGGTGGCAAATATGGAGCACTCTTTGATGTCAGAAAGGGGGTAATATACCCTTTTTGTCTCTGTGGGGTGTCAGAACAATTTATCTGTGTATCGATGGAGATTCTCAGTCACCAAGGTCATGGTTGTCTCAGAAGTGCTTTTTCAAAAGGCAACTGGATTTTTGTTGTTTGTTTGTTTGTTTGTTTGTTTGTTTATTAGTTCGATTTATATGCCGCCCTTCTCCGGAGACTCAGGGCGGCTTACAATGCATTAAGCAATAGCCTTCATTCTTTTGTATATATGTGCTTAGTAGGGCTTTCACCCCGCCCCCCCAGCGGTGTTCTTTTTTTATACAAAGTCAGCTTATTGCCCCCACAATCCGGGTCCTCATTTTACCTACCTCGAAAGGATGGAAAGCTGAGTCAACCTTGAGCCTGGTGGGATTTGAACTTGCAGTAATTGCAGGCAGCTGGCAGCTAAGTGCTACTTTAACAGCACTTAGTCCACTGCGCCACCAAAACGTTTCGCTTCTCATTCAAAAAGCTTCTTTTTATCTATCCACCACCATGCAGTCAGAACTGAAGAAGCCTCTTGGATGAGAAGTGAAACATCTTCAAGGAACAACAAAATCCAGTTGCCTTTTTAAAAAGCACCTTTGGGATTCTCTGCATAAGCTTTCTGTGCCCTGCTAGCCCTGTCCTATCACTGACACAAGGATGTTACTCTTTGGCTGCATTCAGATGTGTTTCCAACCCCAAATGACGTCTTCCCCTAGTCTGCTTTAGCAGTTCCAGAAATTGGCTTTTCTCATTTACAGAATGTGAAGTGCCAGTAGTTCTGCAAGTTACATTTATAATTTGATGCATGCCTCTGCTTTTATGCTTAGAAGACAAATGCACTCTGTATATGCGTATTGGAATCATATATTTATTTCATATATGTTGAAGCTGGATTGGGCACCAGAAAAATATTATGGGCCTGAAGTTGTCTAATGCTGAGTCGAATGAAAACCCTGCCTTTAGTCAATCCAGTTCCTATCAATAATTACATTTTCTGCTGAGTCTTCCTTTTATTTTTTTCCCCCCTTCCCCATAAAATCTGCATCCATGTGTTTGTGTGAAGGCTACTGAAACTGGGCTGGAAACATTTGTTACATCTAGTGGTCATCTGAATATTTGCAGCCTGGATTTGGTAGTCCTAATGCGTGCCTGCACATCTAAACACAAACTAATTGTTCTTTGGCCATAAAAGCTGCTTCTGCCATTGCAGCATTCTCTTGGCTGAAAGAGGTCAGCCCATTGTTTGAATCCCAAGGCAAAATATGCTGCGTTTAAACACAAACACAAGTGTTTATTTAAGGGGAAAGAAGCCACAGTGTCAGCAAGAGGAAGGAGGGGCTGGAGAACATGTGGCAACAAGCATGGGTTGTATTAGGTTCTGCCATGCAATGTGCACAGGTGGCTAGAAGGAATTAAAGTTTTATTGGAAGGAACAACCAATGGAATAGCTTGTCTTCAGACGTTGTGGGTGCTCCATCACTGGAGGCTTTCAAAGAGAATTTGACATTATTTGAGAATTATTTCCTGACACTTAGAACAATTAATCAGTGGAACAACTTGCCTCCAGAAGTTGTGAATGCTCCAACACTGGAAGTTTTAAAGAAGATGTTGGATAACCATTTGTCTGAAGTGGTGTAGGGTTTCCTGCCTAAGCAGGGGGTTGGACTAGAAGACCTCCAAGATCCCTTCCAACACTATTATTCTATGTTCTAACTAATGCTAGTCCTTGGAGTTAAATAACAAGACAGCTGCTGGATTCGTGTATATGTATATTTACCTTTGGAGGTATATTTAAATAATCATACATTTACAAGTCTTGAAATTCAAACTGCATTTATGCCATCTGCATTTCTGCCGTTATGCAGGTGACTTTGATAATGGTTTTCTATTAGTTTTGAATGAAGGATGAGATTACATGCATAAATATGTGTGTGTATATGTTTATAAAATAAAATATTTGTCTTAACTCTATTGAATTTACTAGTTATGTTTGCACAAGAGTTTAAGTTAATAATCTAATGGCACTTATAAGACTTACTTCTTGGTCGGGGTGTTTTATTTACTTGTCAAATGTATATAGCTGCTCATTTTGCATACAGGTGACTCTGGGCAGTATACAACAAAATCAGATCGTTTTTGTTCTGTTTAGTGGTTTAGCACGTTGAGTGAATCAAACCCGTTCATTTAGCTTTTGAGGCTGGGTGCGCTCAGGAAAATGTAGATGGCACATCACAACACATGTAAAATAGAGCAGATTTCGGCCGACTGGTTGTGGCTACCATCTTGGTTTCTGGTCCTTTGATCACTTGGTTGTAATCACTGTCTTGACTTTTTTGCCCCCTCCCTGTCAACATCCATGAACAAGGAAGAGGCAGGGAAAAAAAATAACAGGCAGGAACAGGGAAGGGAGGCAGGCTTTATCCCAAAACTGCTTAATCTTTTGGTTGGCCACTGTTGTTGTTGTTGTTGTTAGCTGCGAAGTCGTATCCGAACCATTGTGACCCCATGGACAACATTCCTCCAGGCTTTCCTGTCCTCTACCATCCTCTGGAGTCCATTTAAGCTCACACCTACTGCTTCAGTGACTCCATCCAGCCACCTCATTCTTTGTTGTCCCCTTCTTCTTTTGCCCTCAAACTTTCCCAGCATTAGGCTCTTCTCCAGTGAGTCCTTCCTTCTCATTAGGTGGCCAAAGTATTTGAGTATCATCTTCAGGATCTGGCCTTCTAAAGAACAGTCAGGGTTGATCTCCTCTAGGACTGACTGGTTTGATCGTCTTGCAGTCCAAGGGACTCTCAGGAGTCTTCTCCAGCACCCATAGTTCAAAGGCCTCAATTCTTTGGCGCTCAGCCTTCCTTATGGTCCAACTTTCACAGCCATACATTGCAACTGGGAAAACCATAGCCTTGACTATATTCACTTTTGTTGGCAGGGTGATGTCTCTGTTTTTTAGTATGCTGTCTAGATTTGCCATAGCTTTTCTCCCCAGGAACAAGCGGCCACTGTTTGTTGCCCACTGAAGTGAAGTTAAAAACATGACTAGACTGGGTACCATCTGTGCTCTCCATGCAATCCAAAAACAACTTCTCTTTCTCTCTTATTTTATTGATAGGGGTTCCAGGTGCTGGAGCAGGAGTTCCAGGAGCAGGGTTCTACCCAGGTAAGAATTAGCACCATCCTAAGTGTTAGAGATGCCATGATTGTGCAACATTGGTGATGCACTGTGTGTGCCTACTCACAATACCAATTTCAATCAAACTCAAACATTGGACTAGAAAAGAAGCAGCCAGGGAGAAGACCATTATTTATTCATTTGCTTATTTATTCTGCATAATGAACTTAT
Source organism: Pantherophis guttatus (assembly GCF_059756535.1). Lineage (NCBI taxonomy): Eukaryota > Metazoa > Chordata > Lepidosauria > Squamata > Colubridae > Pantherophis > Pantherophis guttatus. The sequence goes on along the minus strand of NC_142063.1, from coordinate 325,468,031 downwards.
TTGAGGGAGGTGAAATGGAATATTCCCGTGATGGCAAACCTATGACACAAGAAGCCATGTCTCCTGGCACGCGCAATGTTGCCCGTTCCTCTTCTCGGTTTCTGGCGCACATGCTCATGTGCATGCAACAATCAGCTGGCCTTTGTGCATGCAGCAGTGCTGGAAACTGTGGTCTTCCGTTTTCCAGCGTGAGATGCACGCCGGCCAGCTGATCAGCGTGTGCGCATGCGTGGCAGTAACCGGAAGGCAAGTGCACCGGAAACTGGAAGTACCTTATCCAACTCGCGCATGCCCCCTGGCAGCTCCTCTTCCTGGTCATGGCTCTGACAAGCATGAGCGCGAAGTGCTCTCTTTTCGGCACTTGGTGCCCCCACCCACGCGCTCCCTTTTCGGCACTTCATGCCGAAAAGGTTCGCCATCACTGGAATATTCAGAGTTTTTTCTTCCGTGTGAATGGAGAAAATGTTAATTTGCATGAGTGACTTATACCTATAACATGAGCAACACAACTATTTTTCTTAGTTTTCCACTACAAGAAAATGGGATGGGAACTTTAGAATAGTATATTTCTACATGTTGCAGCAGATGCCAGAACAAATTATAATATCCCAGGCATTTTCCGATATAAAAAAATATATCACGTAACTCAGTGTGGGGACTTATGTTTCAGAGGGCACCATCTATCCTCTTGATCAGTGAAAGCTTACAGCTTTCCGATGTGTGAACTTCAGCTCCCAGAATTCTTGAGCTAGCATCACTGGTTAGGGAATTCTGGGAGTTGAAGTCCATACATGTGTGAATGTTGCCAAGGTTGAGAAACACTGATCTAGGTGGATCCACTTTAAATTATGGCATTCTGTAATGTTTCAAGGATGCCTTTTTCCATATCTACCTTAGAATATAGGGACTATTCCCTAGATAGATTAAAATCTTCTAACTTTGTACCAAATATGCATTTATAAAATAGGTTCATAACAATGTTGGTATTTCACATGGAGTGGAAGTAGGGAATCTGTCATGATCTATCCAGGCAGATTCTGACTTCTTATTTCTTCCCTTAGGAGAGTTTGCAAAGATCATTGGGGAACACTAAAAAAAATGTAAATCACTGTGTGATCTTATCTTGCTTTCATTGGCAATTTGTTTGCACTTATCATTTTATCCAAAAACCATCTGCAAGCTCATTTCCTTCCTTGCCTTAATTATTACCCTATTGTGCTATTTCTTTTCTTCACAAAATTTGGGATGTTATTAGTGGCTAAATGAATCTATATATGCCCATTTCTTTAAAAAAAACATTCTTCAGAATGTTTTGTCAAATTCCCTTAACTGGGAAGTGCACAATACAGATATGAACATACTTGGCTCAGAACTCCAACTTGGGGGGGGGGGACAACTAATATAATATCATGGTTGGGGCTAGTGTTTTATACGCTTTATTGAAATGACTAAGAATTGTTTAAAATCCTTGCTTTCTGCAGGACAAGCTGGCATCGGAGGCCTAGGGGGACTCGGCGGCACAGGTAAGTCCCTAATGGAATAGAACAAGATTCCTTGCTGGGTTTGCTTATAAAATAATGCTATTTTGAAAAATAATACATACAGTAGAGCAAATAAGCATCTCTTCTTCCTCCCTGATAATGCTATCATGTTTCCCCGAAAATAAGACCCTGTCTTATATTTTTTTGAACCCTGAAATAAGCACTCGGCCTTATTGCCATGTGCTCAAAAGCCCGATTGGGCTTATTATCAGGAAATGTCTTATTTTGGGGTGAAGAGGGTAGAATTTGGTGGTATCCAATGAAATGTGCATATGTAAGAAATGCAAAGGAAAATATATAAAGGGAAAAAAAACTCCTGATGGTAAGATCTGTACAACAGGGGAACAATCTACCCTTAGAGACTGTTTTCCAAGAAGAGGCTGGACAGCCACCTCTCACAGATGATTAAGTTAATTTTCCTACAAATTGCATGATTTGGCCTAAGTAATCCTTGGGGATCCTCCCAACTCCATAGTTCTATGATTCTGTCACAATTGACAAATAATGATCAAATTCATAGTCACATCTTGGTGGTGATGCCTGCCTGCTAGCCTAGGTGGCGCTTCCAAAAAGCTGCACAAATCAACAGTTGCCTAGCTGGCTCATAAGAAGTCTGGTTGGAAATGAGCCAGTTTGGTCTAGTGGTTAAGGCATCAGGCTAAAAAGCAGAAGACTGAGTTCTAGTCCTGCCTTGAGCATGAAAGCCAACAAAGTGACCTTGGGTCAGGCTTTCTCTCTCAGGCCAACCCACCTCACAGGGTTGCTGTGGAGAAAATAAGAGCAGAAAGGAGTATTATGTATGTTCTCTGCCTTGAGTTACTTCTAAAAAATAATAGTCAAGGAAAATAAATAAATAAATAACATACATACATACATACATACATACATACATACATACATACATAACCAGTAGTGGTATTCACTTAACTTCGCTACTGTTTTGCAGATGTGAGTGTGCGTGCCACCTCTGCACATGTGCAGAGCGTCTGTGATGACGTCTGGTGGGTGGGTGGGCGGAGCCTTCTGCTGCCACCGCTACCGGTTCACCCGTAGAACTGGTAGATTCCCACCACTCATAAATACATACATACATACATACATACATACATACATACATACATACGACTGTCATGAAGTTCATTGATCCAGACTTCTACATGAAGAGTTTGCACCACTTCTGAATCACTTCCATACCGCTGTGATGTTCAACCTCAGCTGCCACAGCCATCTAAAAGGTCCTGTAAGAGGAATGGTAGTTTTCCTGCTTTGCATCTCACCTCAGTAACCTGAGGAAAAGGAGGAGTGAAATTGCCAGATTCTTTTCTGTACAGTACTGTAAACACAAGGGTGGTGAGGGATTCTAAGGATGCAAGGCAACTCAGGGCAGAGAAATGGTTTTGGCTCTTTTTTTTCATTGTGAACTTGGCAGTCACAAAGAGAGTGGCAGACATTTTTTAAGTTGGCTTTGGAAGAAATGGGGAGTGGAAATACAGTATTATGGAAATACTCCCAGGCAAGGTTTCTCAGCCTAGTCTATTTTCCAGAGTTGCAGGTGGTCCCTGGAATAGACAAACATTTTTTTTTAAAAAAAGGAATTTTATCCATGTGTTGCATGTGCACCAGTGGTGGGATCAGGGGTGGGTTCTACTTACCTTTACTACCGGTTCACAGTGGGCCCGCATGCGCAGAAGCGTTTTGATGACATTGGGGTCGGTGGGCGGAGCCTTCCGCCGGTTTTACTACCGGTTGTATAGAACCGGTGTGAATCGGGGGCAACCCATCACTGGGTGGGATTCAAATAATTTAACAACCGATTCTCTGCCCTAATAACCGGCTGGGTGGGCATGGTCATGGCAGGCATGGCCAGGGGGTGTGACAGCACTCGGCCTCCTGCACCCCCCTGGGAGCAAAGACAGGCCATGGGAGGGGGGAACGCAACACTCCCACCCATGCCCTGTTTTGGGCCTAGGAAGCCTCCCTGAAGCCTCCTGGGAGCAAAAACAGGCCGCGGGGGGCATCCCCCCCCGCACCCTGTTTTGGGCCTAGGAGGCCTCCCTGCACTTACCTGGGAGCCAAAATGGGGCGTGTGGGGACTCTTGGAAGGGGCGGGGTGGGAAGGGGCGGGGCAGGGCCAGCCAGTAATTTGACTTTTGGCTCACCCGAACCGGCTGAATCCCACCACTGATGTGCACATATGTGCTTCTATGCTGGAGATGAAAGTTTGTCACTGGGTAACTGCTGCTATCCCAGCTTTCCTTCTGCTGCACTGCTGAAATAAGGCCAGCAGAGATACTTCTCTCACACAAGGGCTATCCCTATCAGGCTGTGGCTTTCCAGAGGGGTGTACATCCTGAGGAACCTGCCATAAAGGCCTTGGTCTTCATGAAGGGACATGAGAAAAATTGCTTCTTTTTTGATGTTCTTCCATAGGAGCTGGCATTGGAGGTGGACTTGGAGGAACAGGTGAGTCATTGTCTCCACTAACTAGGCTTCACTTCAACCTCACAGGTTGCTCAACTTGCTCAACCTGCATCTAGCCAACTGTAGTTGAACCAGAGGTGGGTTTCAGCAGGTTTTGACCAGTTCTGGAGAATTGGTAGCAGAAATTTTGAGTAGTTTGGAGAACAGGTAGTAAAAATTCTGACTGGCCCCGCCCCCATCTATTCTCTGCCTCCCAAGTCCCAGCTGATCGGGAGGAAATGGGGATTTTGCAGTAACCTTCCCCTGGATTGGGGAGGGAATGGAGATTTTACAGTATCCTTCCCCTGGAGTGGGGTGGGAATGGAGATTTTACAGTATCCTTCCTCTGCCACGCCCACCAAGCCACGCCATGTCCACCAAGCCATGCCCACAGAACCGGTAGTAAAAAAAATTGAAACCCATCACTGAGTTGAACCCAAATAGCTAAGCAGAAATCAACAGGGCTGTAGACTAGATCAGGAAATTTCAAACCCATTCTAAAAAAAAAGACAAAAGCAAATTAATTCCATACTGTTGCAAGAAAAGACACAGTCATGAATTCAACAGGAGTCAAATCCGATATGAAAGAAATTTTTACCTATCTTCACCTACCACAATCTGTAAGTGTATTGTGATTACAACTTCCAGAATTTCCAGCTTCTGTGAATTCCAGTAGCGTTTTTCTCCTATCAAAAGAACAATATTGTGTATCATCTTATATAAAATTTGATTGATACAACACAAACAACATACAATATACTGTATACAGTATATTCTGTATATGTACGTATGCATTATATTGTATTATATTACCTATACAGTCCCCATAACCTTTAAATGGTACGTCATAGGGCAAAATGTTTTCAATCAAAGTACCTCCAATAACTAACAGAAAGTGTCCAGGCCTTGGGACCCACGACTGCCATGGAATTGAAATTTGGACAAATGTTATAAAACATGACATAAAAATTATAAAAACATTTTATAGTACAAAAGTTCATAAAACATCTGGGCTCAGATGCCGATGTTTGACTAAGCTATACAGTTCACCGCGGGCTACTTTCAAGCTGGATGCATCTTTGAAGATCTCTCTGAATTTTTAAGAACTTTTCAAGTACATTAGAAGCTTTGCCATTAGTGAAGGCATTGAGGAATCTGGTAAGGAAATATCTCTGAAACGATGACGCAATGGGTCACAGCAAGTGTTTATTCCAGTGGTGAGTTTCAAAAAAATTTACTAGTGGTTCTGTGGATGTGGCTTGGTGGGCGTGGCATGGCTTGGTGGGTGTGGCTTGGTGGGCGTGGCAGGAGAAGGATACTGTAAAATCTCCATTCCTTCCCCACTCCAGGGGAAGGATACTGCAAAATCCCCATTTCTTCCCGATCAGCTGGGACTCGGGAGGCAGAGAATCGATGGGGGCGGGGCCAGTCAAAATTTTTACTACCGGTTCTCTGAACTACTCAAAATTTCCGCTACCGGTTCTCCAGAACTGGTCAAAACCTGCTGAAACCCACCTCTGGTTTATTCAGTAAGCCACAGTTAAATAACCCATAGTTTAGATAGAGTCTCAATTCAATTGGGGCTTCCCAGTTAACAATTGACACACACAATTGTTCCCATCAAAAATAAATGGTGCATTTTTTTTTTACAGGTGGCCTATATCCAGGAGGTGCCTATCCTGCTGGATCTGCTGCTGCAGCCTATAAAGCCGCCGCTAAAGCTGGTAAGTCGAAGTTGCTGTTCCCCGTTGACCAGTGGTGAAATTTAAAATTTGTTACTACCGGTTCTGTGGGCATGGCTTGGTGGGGGGGGGGTGTAATGTGACTGGGTGGGCATGTCCAACTTCTTTTTTTTAAAACTTTTAAAAGCATTTTTTCTACAACCTCTTCAGCCAAAGAGGTTGTAGAAAAAATGCTTTTAAAAGGCTCTGACGATCCCAGCTGAGCTGCATGATCATCAGAGGCTTTTTTTTTTACTTTTAAAAGCATTTGTAGAAAAAATGCTTTTAACAGTAAAAAAAAAAAGCCTCTGATGATCGTACGGCTCAGCTGGGCATGGGGGGGGATGGGCAGGGATTTCTGCTACCAGTTCTCCGAACCACCCACCGCCATCGCTACTGGATTGGGCAATCCGGTCTGAACTGGGAGCATTTCACCCCTGCCGTTGACCTCATGTTCAGTATTCTGATTCCATTTCGTCTTGCCACAGACCAGACTTGGACAAAAATCATAGATGAAGTCAGAGGTCTATTCAATTCCTCTTTGCCTTTATTGGCTTTCTTGATATTGGATGCCAAGGTTTTATAAGGTCATCTCTTTACCTGCCTTGTCCCCATCTTGGTTTATAGATGGTAACTAACTCTTAGTGATTCCTGATATAATTACTCCTCAATTTACAAACAGATGCTTAGCGACTGGTCGAAGTTGTAGCAGACCTTCCAGAAGCTACTTGCAACTTGGTTCCAAACTCCCCCCTTGTGATCACATAAACACATTTTGGGTGTTTGGCAACCGGGCTGCGCTTATGGCCATTTGCCGAATCCTGCGGTCACATGGCCAGGATTATGATAATTTTGCCAAAAACTAGACTTTACTTGCAGTTTTCAACAAAAATGCTCCTTGGGGACCAATGGATTCGCTTAACATTCATGTCATTCTCCTCCTCCTCCGCCTCCTCTGCTTCTTCTTCTTCAGATTATCATTTATAATAAAAAAATCTAACCCAAACCAAAGAAACAAGAACAAAATAAAAAATAGAAGATGCAGTAAAGGAAAAACTTGAAAGAAAAATAGAAAGGAAGGAAAAATTGGAATACAATTAAAAGAAAAAATATATAAAGAAGTGACTTTCCCCTTCATTATAACATGTATAAACAATTATAATAACTTATCAACTTCTCTTAAAATACAACAAATGATCTCTTCCCATATCCTATTTCTTATCTATAAATAAATCATAAAAACCTCATCATTTCATTTCTGATGCCAGCAAAATCCCATTAAAGGTTAACAGAGATACAACATATCTATTTTAGCCTTGATCAAATGAACCAATTTTATATCCCTCCCTTTTACTTCTAACAATCTTGATCTTTAATTCCTTCAAATAATGCCCTAGAACTTGATTTTTCGTGTTTTCTTTATTCCTTCTCACAAAACTCTTCTTTGTCTTTGTGTGAGCTGGCAAACAGTGAGACGAGTACTCCTGTGGGAGCAGAAAATACTATTTTCTGTCATCCTGAATAATTTTTTTCTTTTCTTTATATTTTTCTTTTATTTATTTATATTTCCTATTTTTAAACCATATCCCCCCTCTTAGATATAAGAAGTCTAGATATAAGGGAATCATTAACCTCATCCCAACATCAACCTAGTCCTCAAACCTCAATAAGTGTGTGTTTTATCATCTTCAGGACTTGGTCTACCTGGTGGTGGCGTAGGTGGATTACCTGGAGGCGGCCTAGGCGGACTACCTGGAGGTGGCTTTGGTGGACTACCTGGAGGTGGAGTAGGCGGACTACCTGGAGGTGGCTTTGGTGGGCTACCTGGAGGTGGAGTAGGTGGACTACCTGGAGGCGGAGTAGGCGGTCTACCTGGAGGTGGCATAGGTGGACTACCTGGAGGTGGTGTGGGTGGATTACCTGGTAGGTCTATTAACATGGAATGATTATATTATCAACATTTCTGCACCCAAAAATCTTAGCTCTGAATAAGAATGGTTCTTCAGTAAGTCCGATGTCAATTTCTTCCAATCACATGATTCAAAGTAGGAGAAAGTTGGATGAACAGTCTCTTGACTTTGCTTATCAAGTTACAGAAGCAGTTTATGGTGTGGTGGAAACAGTGAAACAAAAATTCTCTATTACAGCTTCATCCCCTCATGTACTTGTCTTGTTCATGGGCAAGGAGAGCAAGTGGTATTATGTGCCTCATGACACCATCATGGAAATACTGTAATATAAAATATCTATTTGCATTGTTTTGGGTCATTGTGCAATGACATTGTGGCATTGTGGTAGTTTCCACCAGATGCCTCTATAAACTTGGTCACTGAATTTCCCAAATTTTGATTTTGTACTATTGTGGGGAAAACGATAGTTTAAATAAAGAACCTTTCCACAATAGAACAGTATATTAAGTTATAAACTAACCAAAAGGTCTGGGTTCACTAAATCACCAAAGAACTTATGAAAGTAGACACTATCTAAGCTGCCATTAGGACATAAAAATGACTTGGTTAAGCATGTTCTTTGAAGCTAGCTTTTATGTGTAAATCATCATGATACCCTGGAAAAGCCATCTATCTCCAATTACTACTTCTTTTAAAAGAAGTACTGTATGTAATTGGAGATGGGTGGCTTTTCTGTGGTATCAATTGGATTGATGTTAAGTGCTGACTCCTCTGAAATTTCTCTTCTGCCAGTGGGGTAAATAGACAGAAGACATATGGCATATTAGCATCACCAACTTGATGATGTTAATATGCCATTTTTAGAGGGCTTTAAAAAACAGGGAGAACAGGGATTTCAGAAATCTAATAATCAGTGATTACAGATGAGGCCATGATGATGGCAATCTTCATATCATATTCCTGAATTTTTCCTGTGCATCTCAGCCTACCAACCTTACATTGGTTGCATTTGTATTTGTAGGTTTTAGGTTGTTTTGAATTCACAGAACACTTGGAATCTTAAACAAGCTAAATTCACACAACCAACAGCATGATTTGCAAATGCAAACTTGATTATTGAGTGAAAGGAAGTGGCTTAAACACACTCTGACAAAGGGAGAATAGTTTTTATACTTTTAAGGCATGAAACCCAATCCAAACCGTAAAAATTTCCCCTTGAATGAAGAGTAATAAGACGACAGCGATATCCTGTTACTATAGTTGGGATATATATACTAAGCTGTCCTCAAAGTTCTCTTATAACACTGATTGGGGCAGTTGCTCATTTAAACCCCTCAAAGACGCAGGCATCCCCTACAGACTTCAAGGACAAAAAAAATAAATGTTGAAAAGTGATTTGCTATGTCATGGTGCAGGTTCTGACCTTTCAAACTTTTGGCTTGACCTTGGATATAAATACATAAGTCACAAGGATTGTACATTTCATCTCTTGTTCCTCTCTTCCTGCCTGACAGGTGACCAAGCACAAAGTTGTTTAATAAGTTTATGCAAATTGCAGTATTTTTTTTTAATTTAAGAGTTTAATAATAAAAGAACAATAGCGTTGGGGGTCGTTCAACGTAGGAATTGGTTGGTGGATTAACCGAGAAGCATATTAATTTTGCCTTATTTGCTTCTTGCCTTCCTGTATTGTATTTAATGTTTTTAATATTTTAATATTTATGATTTTAACTGTAAGCCACCCAGAATCACTTTTCAGAATGACATGGGCAGCATGTAAATTTAATAATGAAATAAAATGAAATAAAATTGCCCATTAAATACCGATTGAAATCGTGGCCTGCTAAATTCTGCTCCTTAGCGCACCGTGTTTTAATTTGTTTTGGGCCAAAATAAATTAATCCTTTCTAACTAACTCTTGAAATACTTTTCCTGATTTTGACTTGCACAATCTCACAAAGACTGCACGATCCAACAGAAAGCACCTTTGCACTACTGCTTAAGAATATTTCCTTTTCGAATCTGGGTGGGGAGGTAGACCAGAGCAAAAAAAAAAAAAAGACAAATATGTATGCTGGACTGAGGCTTTTGCACTGTATCAACTGGTCTCTTTTGCTCCCACAGGTGCTGGTACTGGAGCCAAGCCTGGGAAAATCCCTGGTAGGTCAGCAGTTACTCCAAGAAACTTCAGCTTAAATAAGGATGAGTGCTCTGAATTTTAATAACATGTTAATTAGCTGGGAGAGTAAGTGGGCTATGAAAACTGAAGGCATAACGTTGGGTTCATCTTTTGCTCTCTGACTTATAGGATTAGGTGGCTAATCACAGTGGGCTCGAGATGAACAACGTTTTGTTTTTCATTTAAAACATTACTTCCACTCCATGTCCATCTGGGAAACTAATAGTCTTTTCAAACAAAACCTAACATCGTGATAAAAATAGCAGAATACTGGTAGTGCTTTGGTGTAAAACAACAATACATTTAGTTTAGGGATAATATCTTGACTTATCCATTTTTTTCTACATGAGGTGGTTTGTTTGGCAGCTAACAAGCAGTCTTTTTTTCATCAAAAATAGTAAAAAGGGGCCAAAAGGACACAATTCTAAACAGAACAGCAATCAACAATCTTCAGTGGATCAGAAACAACCCCCTTGAATAGTATGAACTGGCTTGTATTTGGTTAAAAAGTGGTCTCAATCAGTTTTGTGGGCCATATTGCTAACTAAATAGCTGACTTCCTACCATTACTACCAGTGGTGGGTTTCAAAAAATTTTACTACCGGTTCTGTGGACGTGACTTGGTGGGCGTGGTGTGGCTTGGTGGGCGTGGCAGGGGAAGGTTACTGCAAAATCCCCATTTCCTCCCAATCAGCTGGGACTTGGGAGGCAGAGAATAGATGGGGGCGGGGCCAGTCAGAATTTTTACTATCAGTTCTCCAAACTACTCAAAATTTTCACTACTGGTTCTCCAGAACTGGTCAGAACCTGCTGAAACCCACCTCTGGTTACTGCATATGTAACCTGTCCACTGAATTAACCCATTTTCTAGATTTGCAACCACAAACTAGTTAAACAGACTGGGCTCATGATACATATCAAGGCACAGTAGAATTACTCAGTCATTAACTGATTTGATTAAGAGTATTTAATCTTCTGCCCAATCCAAGCAAGTCTTGAGTGGCTTGGGTTTTAGGGCCTCTGGCTCTGTTGGTTTTCCATGTTTACTTCTGCATGGGATCATTGCACTTCTCCAAACAGAACTGGAACGCAATCTGGAGTTCTCCTGGATCTCTGCTTGAAGAGCAGATAACGATCTTGGCGAGCAAGAGCTTTTGTACAACTTCATTTGTATGTCAATTGTAGCTTTCCTGGGCCAGGAGGCACTGATCATAATCACTTTCATAATTATCTCCCAAATGAATTACCGCAATGCAAATGTTTCAGAATGCAGCAATGTGAAGTGTTATGTTTATGTTTCGGTATATTCATGCTACACCTCTACTACACTATCTATATTGATTCCCAGTGTGTTTTTGGATGAATTCAAGGCGCTGATTGTCACCTATAGTTCCTTTCAGGACATGGAACCAGGTTACTGTATTTGTAGGGCTACCTTCCCCCAGTTTCTACCCATCCCATTTGATCCAAGAGGAATCAATTTAGGTCCCCTCAATTAAAGGATGTCATCTAATGGAATCTGTTTTATTGCAATGCTGGCCTTTCGGAAAGGGCTGAAGATCCAGGGATGCTCCAGGGCATGGGGGTCAGACAGGTAGATGGCCTATGAGATGTTATTGGGTATAATTGGGTTTGTTCTCAGTGATCATTAGATGTTTTTCCTTTTTTTTTTTTTTTTTTTTGCTGTTATTGTTCATCTATACAAGTTGATAGAATGCATAAATAAATAAATTTAACATCAGCCGTTGTTGATTTGATGCTCTCCAGATGTGTTTAATTTTGCAGAATTCCTAAGTAGCATAAACACTGAGAATTCTGGAAATTGAAGTCCCTGCACAAACATTGATTGGCATAAATGGTCTTGCTTTGCTGTCTTAGAGTGAGAAACTGAGAACTAGCTGATGGATAATTTAAAGAGAAAATGCCTATTGAGACTAAACTGCTTTAGGACGTGCTTGGAAGTCCTAAACTTTATAACTTTATAACTCTGTATAACAGGTAAACAAAAATAAAAGCATTCAAGATAGGGGGCTAAAATCAATTCAGCAGGTGTTTTTGACTTGGTAGAAACTAGTTGACCTAGTGACTTTGAATCTCACCTAGTTAAAATTATTGCCCAGAGCTTTTTAACACACAAAGCCTCTTAGCATTACAGAAGAAATTTGCTACGGTCTTCTTCTGGGATGTTATTTCAGCTTCCCAAGGCAATGTCCCAAATTAGCAGGTGGTTCTCGATCCAAGTAAAGTATTAACCAAACCAAGGCTGATCTTGCTTAGCTTCTAAGATCAGTTTTGCGCTGCCATCTGCTGAAACCATTAAATTGACATCAAGAACGAGTGAGAGAATTCTTCTAGCTAAGGCATTTGAACTAACTATAATGCTCCAGTCGGAGAAAGTCATGGAAGGAAGAATGGCAGCATCTTTCTTCTTCTGTTTGACAGGTGTTGGAATTCCAGGAGTCTTCCCTGGAGGTGTACTTCCTGGCACAGGTGAGTTTGGCCTCCGTAAATTCCATCCCTCCCTCCTTTCAGCAACATGATGTTGAATGCATAGGTGCAAATTTAGCACATTTCAACGAACCAAAAGATAATGATGGAGCACCTGCAATTTAACATGTGAGATAAAGAGACTCAAATTTCCTGGCAGTTAGAACAATTAATCAGTGGGATGACTTGCCTCCAGAAGTTGTGAATGCGCCAACACTGGAGGATTTTAAGAAGAGAATGGACAACCATTTGTCTGAAATGGTATAGGTCCCTTCCAACTCTGTTATTCTTTTTTTTTTTTATTGAAAAAGTTTTTCAAATACAAATTTTCCCCCCCAACTCTGTTATTCTTGTTAAACTAAAACCTTAAAGTTGCTGTTTCTGTATATGTCAGGAATCCGCTTTCCAGGTGTAGGAGTCTTGCCAGGAGTGCCATCTGGAACAGGTGTCAAACAGAAAGTCCCAGGTAAGTGGCATCTCCACCCCAAATGCTACTTTGTTTGCTATTGTTTATAGCAAGGTTTTGTTGAGATCTTATAATTCTCTGATTCTCAAACATTTCGGTCTCAGGGCCCCTTTACGGTCTTAAAATTGATTGAGGACTCCAAAGAGCTTTGGTTTATGTGGATTGTATCTCTTGATGTTTACCGTATTAGAAAATAAAACGGAAGAGTTGTAAAATATTTATTCATCTGACTTGACTCTGGGTTCCCTAGACCATACTTTAATAACTGCCCTTCTAATTCACACTGTGATTCATTTACCTCTGTCTCTCTGTGTGCATGGATGTGTGTGCCTCAGTGTATGTGCATGTGCATAGATGCACGTGTGAGAGTGCAAAATAATACCTGCAAATACCTTCACTCTCAGTATTGATATCTGAAAAGAACTTGAAGCTCAGGGTAGCTTATTAACCAAAAACAATCACATTACAGGTGATCCTTATTTAATGACCATGCCAATGAGTGTTCAGTCTTATGACAGTGCTGAATGAGTAGTAGTTATGACTGATCATCATACTTACATTGGCTGTAGACCCAGCTTGCAGTTATGACGTTGCAACACCCCACGGTCATCTGATCGCCATTTGCAACCTTCTTTGCTGGCCCCCTGGCAAAATCAACGAGGAAGGTGACCGGAGGTCGCAAAGGCAACCACACAATGTCCTTGCTTAATGATTACATTGCTTAGTGACAGAAATTCCTTCCCAATTGCCATTGTTAACCCAAGACTACCATACCTGTATATATAGAATGAATAGAAAAATATCATATATCTTAAAATCCTTTATCACTCAGATAGATTTTAAAATATCCTACGCTCTAGCTACAGTACTAGGTGTGGGTTTTTTTCTCCTTTTCTCTTGGCATATTCATACTGCTATGTCCATATCAGAAACAATTTCTAACATGCTTTCCTCTTCTCCTTTCAGGAGCTGGAGCAGGAGCCTTTGCTGGAATCCCTGGTAGGTTGGATGCTTAAAAAAAGAAAGGAAAAAAAATGAGGCCTGCATTTGTGCATGCATCACATATATCACCTGCTTCCAGGGTAGGTGAGGAAGAGACTGATCCATTCCGGTTACTGGCTACAAAGTGCAGTAGGAAAATCTACTGGTTATGGGAGCGACATGGCTTTCCCATGTAACACCTCTCCTGCGCGAGCTGCACTGGCTCCCAGTGGTCCTTCGTGTGCGCTTCAAGGTCCTGGTTACCACCTTTAGAGCGCTCCATGGCTTAGGACCTGGTTATCTACGGGACCGCCTGCTGCCACCAGTAGCCTCCCACTGGCCGGTACGCTCTCATAGAGAGGGGCTCCTCCGGGTGCCATCGGCCAAACAATGTCGACTGGCGGCCCCCAGGGAGAGAGCCTTCTCTGTGGGGGCACCTACTATCTGGAATGAGTTCCCCCCAGAGATACGGAGGATCCCAGATCTACGCACCTTCCGCCGCGCTCTCAAGACCTTTTTATTCCATCAGGCTAGCCTGGCCTAATTTTTCCCTTTTTTCCTTTTTAAAACGCAAATTTTAATTCATTTTTAATTCATTGGGGTGTTTTAAATCTGTCTTCGGCCAAATTGTTTAATTCGGTTTTATTCTGTTTTTAAATTTTGTATTTATGTGTTTTTATCTTGTGGCTGTTCACCGCCCTGAGTTCTTCGGGAGTAGGGCAGTATATAAATCAAATAAACTAAACTAAACTAAACTAAACTATTAGGTCATTGTCAGTTTGTGACCTTTCCCTTCTTCTTGATGTTACAGGACTTGGAGGAATTGGAGGTGGACAACAACCAGGCCTACCTCTGGGTTATCCCATCAAGGCACCAAAACTCCCAGGTGATTCTTAATCCAGAATTTAACAAATTATTTTACACATCCCTGAAACATTTGTCCAAATAACCTATAAATACTGACTACATTAGAAGAATTTCTCTCCCTCTCTCCCTCCTTCTCTCCCTCCCTCTACCTCTCAATTTACATAGCATTGCAAACCAAAAATAAAGTTGAACAATTGTGGCTTATAAATTATAGGTTTGGCCTAGCCTACTGAGTAACTCTAAGATGTGTGCACTTCAGCTTCTAAAATTCCCCAGCCAGACACGACTGATTGTGGAATTCTGGGAGTTGAAGTCCACAGTTTTAGAATTGCAAGGTTGAGAAACACTCCTAGCAGTCCACAAAAATTGTATTCTATCCTAATTGGAGCAGTGGTCTGTCTCAGTAACTAAGCCAGTTTCCTGTGTGCAAGTTCTGATCAAACAGTTCTCTTTCAGGTTATGGTAAGCCTTATGGTGCTGGCAAGCTGACTTTCGGTGAGTCCTCTTGACATGTCTTCTATTCTATAAATCCTTTGTTCAGTGGTTGTGCAGCCTGCGGCTTGATAGAAATGGGCACAACTTGAGACCTTAAATCTACTAAATTATCGACTGGATACCAGATTGCACAAATCTGTCTTGTGTGCCAATTGTGCCCTTTCTTGGACCAGGAGGCCTTGCTCATAGTCACTCACACTTTGGTCACTTCCACTTTGGTTTATTGCAACCCGCTCTATATGGGGCTATCCATGAAGTCCACCCAGAAGTTACAACTGGTCCAGAATGCAGCAATGCATACTGTGTTGAGTGTCCCTAGTTGCACTGATATTACACCCCTGTTGCAGGATATGTACTGGCTCCCAGTTTTTTTTCAGGGTGCAGTTAAAGGTGCTGGTTATAACTTTTAAAGCCCTACATAGTATGGGACCAGGTTATTTGTAGAACTGCCTCTCTCTGAGGATATGTGTCCATCCCACCAGAGCTGATGCGGTGGGCTCACTCCAGTTCTCTTGCATTAAACATTGCCATCTTGCCAGGCTCAAGGTTGACTCAGCCTTCCATCCTTTCTAAGGTAGGTAAATTGAGGACCCAGTTTGTGGGGGCAATAAGCTGACTTTGTATAAAATATACAAAAGTATGAAGGCTATTGCTTAACGCACTGTAAGCCGCCCTGAGTCTCCAGAGAAGGGAGGCATATAAATCAAATTAAAAAAAAAAATTATGGGACCTAAAGAAGTGTGCTTTTTCCATTGCAGTCTCTGCCTTAAGAACTGGTGGGCCCCTAGCCTTTCAGGGAGCATTAAAACCTAATTCTTCCCCCCAGGAAGGGGCACTGGAATAGGATGAGGTCAAGATGGGACAATAATGTGGATGTATTGGAGCATTTTTTCTGTTTCTGTTTTTATTACCATTAATTTGTTACTGTTTTATATATTGTTTTATCAGCTGTAAGCCTCCCAGAACTGTTTTATATAGCTGGGCAGCTATATAGCAGGGCAGCTATATAACCATTTTAAATAAAGAATTAATAACAGATCAGGTGAGCCAACCATTTAAAAGGAAGGTTTGTGAAGCTTTGGCTCCAGGCTTCACAGTAAGCCTGAGAATGTGAGCAAGTCTTCCTTACTGATTCCTGTCATTTGGTTTGAATCTAGTTTTTAAGTCTCATGGCTTTGCTTGGAATTGTGGTTTTGGATAGGAGGCAGAATTGAAAATTATTTGCAAATCTTCTAAGGCTGCTGCCGATAGAGAGAATGACAAGCATAGGAGTGGAGTGAAATTGGATCTAATTCCATAATTAGATGTAGAACAGCCTTTCCCCATCCTGGATATTCCAGCTGATTTGAGATTATGATTGTAGAGGTCTTATACATACGGAAAGCATTGGGTTGGAGAAGCTTTATAAATATGAGGAATTAAGAGATCGCTGTCTCTCTAAATCTAAAACACAACAGGGATGAGTTAAAGGAAATGTAATCCTACATATCAATACGGGTAGTCCTCAAGTTACGACCATAACTGAGCCCAAAATGTATGTGGCTAAGAAAAACATTTTTTTAAAAGATTTTTTTTTTATTTTTAAACAAAACATAAAACATAAATCCATCATCCATTACAATTGCAAACAGTGTGTCAGTCGGTTACAAGTCTTTTGTGCTTCATCCCCATATTCAAAATTTACTAATGATCTAATTTCTCATATTATCAAACAAATAAGTATCCTCATTTATCATTTATTTAACTATGGCTTTATCGTTTCATAAAAATTATTTTCAAATATTATAACATTCATTTCATGTTCCATATTTCATTTCCATGTTTTATTATCTAGCCATTGATAAAATAAATCCCATATCTTATAATATTGTTTATCTTCTTGTTCTCTAATTTCAAATGTCAATTTACTCATTTCAGCACATTCCATGATTTTCTTAATAACTTCATATTGCGTTGGTATTTTCTCATTTTTCCAGTTTTTAGCAAACACAATTCTAGCCGCTGTTAATACATTCACAATCAAATATCTCAATTCTAAGGCTAAGAAAAACATTTGTTAAGAGAATTTGCCCCATTTTACGACTTTTCTTGCCACAGTTGTTAAGTGACTCGTTGCATTTGTTAAGCTAGTAACACGGTTGTTAAGTGAATCTGGATTTCCCCCTTGACTCTGCTTGACAGAAGGTCACAAAAGCTGATCACATGACTCTGGGACACTGCAACCATCATAAATATGAACCCACTTGCCAAGCATCTGAATTTTAGTCATGTGACCACGGGGATGCTGCAACGGCCGTACATGTGAAAAACGGTCATACGTCACTTTTTCCAGTGCTGTTGTAACTTTGGACAGTCACTAAATGAACTGTTGTAAGCCGAGGACTACCTGTATGGGGGGGGGTGTTTTTACCAAGAAGAGCCCCAATGAATTTTTTTCCCTCCATTTTCTTTATATCTGGTATTAGGCAAAAATATTAATACCTATTCTCATGCAGATTCTGCCTTCTCTATGTGGTTTCAGGCGGGGCAGGTGGTGCATATGCTGGAGGACTTGGAGGGAAACCTGGCTATCCAACGGGTACAGGTAAATGTCTTTGTGTGTTTGGCTGAAAGTCAGACTAGAGTGTTAGCAAAGCCCTTCTTGTCTTCCTGTCTTGCAGCTCAGGGCAAATTTGGCATTTTGACATAGTCAGAGAATGCCACGGATTTGGGGAGCCTGTGGCCCTCCAGGTTTTGCTGAATGACTGCGTTTTCCACTGTATCCAGGGGTAGGCTGCTGGGGGTTCGCAGGGGTTCGGGAGAATCTCCAACTAAGATTCTGTGCAGTTCGGAGAACTCCCAAATCCCACTCCTGGCTGGTCATCCTGCCCACTCCATCCCACCCCTCCCAGGAGTCCCTATGCGGCCCGTTTTGGATGCAAGTAAGTGCAGGGCGCGTGCTGCGGAGGCTCGTGGAGGGTGAAAAACGGGCCTACCAGAAGTTTGGGAAGGCATTTCCGGCCTCCAGAGGGCCTCCGGAATCTGGGGAGACTGTTTTCGCCCTCCCGGAGGCTCAAAGAAAACCTCCGGAGCCCTGAGAGGGCAAAAACGCCCCCCCCCATGGTGCAGGAGGCTGACTAGGCCATGCCCACCATGGCCACGCCCACCCAGCAACCGGGCAGAGAACCCCTTGCTAAAATTTTTGAAGCCCACCCCTGACTGTATCTGTAAAATAATTTAAAGATGACCTTAGAAGGTACGAAATAATAGTTAAGGATGGACTTGGTAAAGCAATTTCACAGTCGAGAGATTGAAGCCAGCAGAAGAAAAAAAAACTGAATCTGTCTTGATTTTGTTTATCAGAAGACAGGACAGGGAGGAACTGAGAGGTCCTTGATGCTCTCTAAGCTTCATGGTTTTCTTGCAGATGTTTCATTGCCAAACTAGTAATGCATCAGTGCTAGTAGGAAGTGGAGTTTGCTCTCGTTTTATATTCTACTGACAGTGCACCAAACAGGGAAAGCCACTAGAATATAAAATGAAACAAACCCCACAACAATGTTGTTCTGTTTTCTTCTGCAGGTGTAGGAGCTCAGGCTGCTGCTGCTAAGGCAGCCGCAAAATATGGTAAGTATAACAAGCCAAAAAGAACCACCAGCATTTTTGCAGCACGTGCTCAAAATTCACCCTGCAGGATTTCCAGGGTGAATAAACATTTAATGTTTTAAAACCTATGTAGCCTCTGTGGTCTCCAGGGCTCCTAATCATAATTGTTAAATTACAACTTTTTTTAAAAAAAAAACCATGGCTAAATCTCAAATATCTGTAGGTTATCCCATGAAATCTCATGAGACTTTAAGCCATTTTAAAATTATCTTTCTTTTTAATTCTTGTGCGTTCTTACTTTCTTAAACCCACAATATCATAGAAGAGTATCTACTGCCTAAAAGAGTCACTGAACTTCCATCAGCTAAAGGATATTGACTCTAATTATTAAAATTTTTGGAACAAAGGGCCTTAACACTACTTTCTTGTCTGTAGAAAATGAGATGTTTCTTCTATGGAGTTCAATCCTGCAGAGAGCCTTTTTTTTTCAGACAGTAACTCGAGGTTGGGGATCAAATGACTTAGATGGATTATGCTGGGATTAGAAATATTTGCTCTCCATTCTGCTGGGAGTCAAAGTACAAGGAACTTTGGCCAATATGCATCCCTACTTTTTTCTTACTAGGCGCTGGACTTTTGCCTGGAGCAGGCACCATCCCTGGAGCTGGGACCCTTGGTGGAGGAGGGTTGTTGCCTGGTGTTGGTGGTGTTCCAGGAGGACTAGGTAAGAGATATCAAATCTGTCTTGCTGGATCACTGCCTGAGAATAAGGACAGTTCATTATGGGCTACCATGATGTCAATAAAACTAAGACGAATAAAACTAAGATCTATATAGCCTCTTATCTACCAGAGGCCTATTCACTCCCAGATATTAAAAGTCAGTTATGGAGAAGATGGCCATGTCCAACTTTCATTATCCTTGGTCCCTTGGCTGGGGCTGATGCATGTCCAGCAAAATTGGAGGGCTATTGCTTCTCTTTCCCTCACCTAAAAAAGTAGAGTGCATCTGAATTGATCCAGGACTAGCTCGTCCAGGAGTCAGCAACCTACGGCTCTGGAGCCTCATGTGGCTCTTTGGGCCCTCTGCTGTGGCTCCCTGTCAGGTGATCCCAACACTGGATGGCCCCGCCCCTCGCCCTCCCCTCCCAGTCACTCCTCGCCTGGCCTGAGAAGGTAAGGGCAACAGCCTGGGCAGAGACAGAGAGATACAGAGAGAGGGGAAGAAAGAGAGACAGAGAGAGAAGGAGAGAGGGGGGGAGAGAGGGAGAGAGGGGAGAGAGAGAGATGTCAAAAGGATTTTGTGGTTCCCGGTGTTTTTTAACAACTGGTTCTCTGCCCTAATGACTGGCTGGGTAGGCGTGGCTAGGAGGGGGTCATGTGACCAGTGAAAGTGAGTGACATCAAGTTGGCCATGCCCACCCAGGTTTTGTGGCTCCCGGTGTTTTCTTTTCTGTGGGAAACAGGTCCAAATGGCTCTTTGAGTATATAAGGTTGCAGACCCCTGAGCTAGTCATTAGCAGCCATCCTCACCTTGTCTTGAAGTTCCATCACAGAAGTGGATAAGGCCAGCTATATACTTGGAAGTCAGAGCTCAGCAGAAAGACTCTGGACTCATAAACCTTGTGGAGGTTGAAGCATTCTGTGAGTGCACATGGGCATTCCTGAGCCCCCAGATGATGTGATCAATGAGTAGTGAAGCAGGTATTATAACTGAAACATAATGGAGATGCATATACAGGAAGTACATGATAGGAATAGGCCAGGTCTAGCACCTAGCTAGCTGCATCCTACTAGGAGGGAAGTCCAAAATAATATTTTGTGTGTCTGTGTCCCTGGGAGAAAAGCTAGATGGAGGTGACTGTAGATTAACAAAGTGGAGATGAAGTGATAAAGAGAGGGACACATTAAACATTAACTCTCCCTCTACAGCCTATGACCCTTATGGTCAGTAGGGCATGGTGTGCTGAAGAGCCTATGTCATTGGATTTGGAGGTCCAACAAGACTTTGGGTACCTCTCTGTTTTATAGGGCTATGGGAAGATAAGCAAACTTAAAACTCATTTAGTCCAACTAAATGTGTTCCCCCACAATTATGCTGCTTCAGCCATCACAGCCATGACTTTCTGAAATCCACCCCTCCATGACCCAGATATAGTAGGAACATCTGTTGTTATTGCCATCAGGATCCCAAAGGTAGTAAGACAAGTATACTTCTCTCATCTTTTTCTTTCCTTCAGGTGCCGGTGGACCAGCGGTAGCGGCAGCAGTAGCTGCCAAAGTAGCCGCCAAAGCAGCAGCTTATGGTGAGTTGGTTCATCATCTTTAGATGAGCTTGAACTAGAACTGAAACGGAAACTGAAGATGAAGTAAATTGAGGAGGATAAAGAATGTACAGACTAAATTAAATAAGGCACCAAGAATCTTTTGTGGAATTGGCAGAGGAGAAGGAATTCTCCTTTGCTTTGAGCTTAATTTTGACTATCCGTGTTGTTTTCTTGGAAACAGGATAAAAATGATGTACCGTTATCTTCTAGTGGTATTTTTTTTCTTTTTCTTTATTTATTTTTCACATTTCTGAGCAGCCCATCTCCCTCAAAGAGAGACTTTTTACCTCCTAGTCCAATCTTCAATTTTGGGATTTCCTTGTGATAGGCCAGGGGCATCAAACAGATCTGCCCCACGGGGTACTTAGATCTGGCCCGTGGTGTCGCCCTGGAAACAGCAAAAGACCGGCCTCTGCCAGATAAAATGGAGCTTGTGAGGGCCGCATGTGGCCTTCCCAGGTTCCGTTTTCAGCCACAATGGCCTCCTGCCGCCCTATGGCCATGCCCACCCTGGCCACGCCCACCCCGGCCCTCGAAGTCAAACACAACCCTGATGCGGCCCTCAATGAAATCGAGTTTGACACCCCTGTGATAGGCCATCTAAGTTCTTACTACCATAGGCCCAATCCTATTTGAGATCGGCTGAGGTCAACCAAACTGAGGTTAACAAAAACTGGCAGAAAGGTGCGGTTTGGACAGAGTAAATATGGGGAGATGCCTGATTCTTCTGCACCTGTTACTGCTCCTTTGTAATCTTTTCTCCTGATGCTTTGTGAATTGACATTGACTGTAACAAACTTGCCTCCATGCAGGGAATGAGGTGGCAAATGGAGGAACTAGACACAGGAAACAGGAATTCTTCTTCCGCCTTCAGTCCTTGCTTCTGTCCTCAAAAATGTACCTCTGTTCTCCTTTTTTAGATACTGGAGAAACCAAGTTAACGCTTCCAAACTTTCTATTTAGACTTAACAGCTAGCTAATCTCTCTTTATCTCTCTCTGAGTGATCTGATATGATTGTTGGGTTTGGGTGGCAAATTTTGCTCTTGTCTGTATGGGACCAGGATGATGGTAGCTTCTTGTGTTTTTCCAAAAAAATAAATTAAAAAAATCTGGGAGATGAAGGAAAATCACACAAATAGCTTCAAATAAAAAAAGTGTAGGATCAAATAGGATGGATTTTGAGCACCTCCTCTTTAGGTTCTAAATACTGCATCTTTCCCAGGTGCACCTGATCTGCTCTCCGGAGAGATTTAGGAATTGTAGCATATTGCTTGCTACCACTTTTTCCTGGACTGTCTCAGCCTACCATTTGTTTTTTATTGAAGAAGTGAGCTGGCAATGGGGAGTCAAGCAGTTGAAGGGATTTTAGGAAACCACAGAACCGTCTGGTTTCACCAAGCAGGATATTGAGACTGTGCACTATTTTCCAGTCCCTGAGGTTCTGCCCAAACATCCATCCTGCATTAAAATCGAGGGGCAGGGGCACCAGCTCTGATGTGTTTTTTCTTTGGGGCGCCTCATCTGTGGCATCTGTGGCTCCTAGTAAAAGCCAGAAGCAAATGTGTGAAATGGGTTCTGAACTATCTTGAAATCCAGGAGAGCTATCCAGCAGAGCTATCCAGGAGCCTGGATAGCTCTGCAGACTAAGCACTGTAATTTAACACCAGCTGTCTGCAATTAAAGTAAGTTCGAATCTTGCCAGGCTCAAGGTTGACTCAGCCTTCCATCCTTTCTAAGGTAGATAAATTGAGGACCCAGTTTGTGGGGGCAATAAGCTGACTTTGTATAAAATATACAAAAGTATGAAGGCTATTGCTTAACGCACTGTAAGCCGCCCTGAGTCTCCGGAGAAGGGCGGCATATAAATCAATTTTTAAAAAAAATAAAATCCAACACTTCAGCCTAGAAAGCCTTCCTTCCCTTCCCTGATTTTACTGCCTCTGCTGCAGTTGCTATTCTTACAAAGGATGGATTATCTAGGCTTGATTGGGTGCGATTAACAGAGTTGGAAGGGACCTTGTAGCAGAGGTGGGTTTCAGCAGGTTCTGACCAGTTCTGGAGAACCGGTAGCGGAAATTATGAGTAGTTTGAAGAACTGGTAGTAAAAAATTCTGACTGGCCCCACCCTCATCTATTCTCTGCCTCCCAAGTCCCAGCTGATAGGGAGGAAATGGTGATTTTGCAGTAACCTTCCCCTGAATTGGGGAGGGAATGGAGATTTTACAGTATCCTTCCCCTGCCACGCCCACCAAGCCACGCCCGCAGAAATGGTAGTAAAAAAATTTGAAACCCACCACTGCCTTGTAGGTCATCTAATCTAACCCCCACCCCCTCACTTTGATTAGAGACACAAGTTCAATGTTCCAGGCACAGTGCACTTCTATTCTTTCTTTTTTTAAAAAAAAATGTATATCATTTTTTTCTTAAATATTGAAAAGAATAAAAACCATATTAAATTTTGAAAGAAAGTTTAAAAAAGCAATAAATTAATAAAAAGAGTGCAAAGAAAAGAGTTATAAAGGAGTGGCTTCCAATGTTAGGTTATTAGGTTAGGTTATTAGTTTACAATACTGTAAAACTTTCTTCTTTCTATAGTCTACCCTTTGGAGAAGGAAGTGAAAGAATATGGGCTTTAGTTACATGTTGGGAGAAAGAAGAGATTTTTGTTAAGTGAGAGAGTTGTTGCTAGATAGGTCCTGCTGCCTAGTTATGATAACACCCTTGATTTCTCCATTGGATTTTGAGAGATCGTTTTCATTTTTACAAGAAAGGCAGAAACATAATTTCCAGTGTAGACCTGGGAGAATGAAATAGTGCTAATCTTTTGTTCCGTTAAGCTTACACACAGATTCATTGCATTTATTAATGTTTTTTTTTAAACACATGAACTGAGATCAGTGTCAGAAAGAATGGGAAAGTTTTTTGTTGAAACCATTCATTGTATTAGTCAATGTATTGCCCAGTGGCAGTTGCGCTGAAAGTCTGGGTTTTTCCATTGGTTTCTATGGGCAGCCTTTGTTTCTCTTCAGAAGTGGAGGTGAGGCATGGGTGGGATGGGTGAAATGTGTTGAAAGCAGAAGTTCACCTTGAACATCACTCTTTCCTTTTCCATGTCTATGACTCAGCCCCTGTCAGAGATAGAGCCATCCAGGAAAGAGGCTGCCATCTAGTGGATCGTTCTGGCTACAACATGCATGTCATTCCATGCAATGTTTTGAACTTCCTAAAATAACAGAATAATCCCGGTCTTCTAATCCAATCCAGTGGTGGGTTGCTCCCGGTTCGCACCAGTTCACAAGAACCAGTAGTAAAAATTTCTAGTAATTCGGAGAACCGGTACTAATATTGGCTGGCCACGCCCCTGAACCTGTCCCCAGCCCAGTCACCGCTCGCTTACCTCACCCACCTCATCAGAGGCTTTTTTAAAAAAAACTTTTAAAAGCATTTTTTCTAGAACCTCTTTGGCCAAAAAATGCTTTTAAAAGTAAAAAAAAAAGCCTCTGATGATCGCGTGGCTCAGTTGGAAGAGGTTGTAGGAAAAAAAATGCCTTTAAAAGCCTCTGGCAATCCCAGCTGAGGTGCCTGATCGTCAGAGGCTTCTAAAGCATTTTTTTCTGCATCCTCTTAAGGTTGTAGAAAAAATGGTTTTAAAAGTTAAAAAAAAAAAGTTGGCCACGCCCAGCCAGTCACATTACCCCCCCCCCACCAAGCCATGCCCACAAAATAAGCCACACCCACAGAACCGGTAGTAAAAAAAAATTAGAACCCACCCCTGATCCAATCCCCTGCTCAAGCAGGAAATCCTACCTATACCATTCCGCACAAGTGGCTGTCTGGATTCTTCTTAAAAGCCTCCAGTGATGGAGCACCCATAACTTCTGAAGGCAAGCTGTTCCACTAATTTATTGTCCTCACTGTTAGGAAATTTCTTCTTGGTTCTAGGTTGCTTCTCTTCTTGATTAGTTTCCATCTGTGGTTTCTTGTCCTGCCTTCTGATGCTTTGGAAAATAGGTTGACCCGCTCTTCTTTGTGGCAGTTCCTCGGAGTAAAATAGAAGAATAGGCTTAGACTTGGAGTTAGAATAACTTTATTATCATTTTAAATGTACACTAATCAGCATACATTAAAATGAAACTTCGTTGCATACAGCTCTCAATATACACTACATAAATAAAACAAAAAATTATGCATACACCCAGATACCCACATATATTATATGATCAATACAATACTCACGCAGGAGATCTGTACTAGGGATTCGAACCGCCAAACTGCCGACCTTTCTGATCGACAAGCTCAGTGAGGAGCATCACAGGGGCTGTTTATGACTCTCAGGAGCCTACATTCAGAGTGACTGATTCATAAATATTAGAAAGGCATGATATTGGGAATGGCTAATTTAGAATTACAGGAAGATTCTCTTATGAGATTTGCTTAGTTTTATCAGCAGCAGCAGCTGTAGCAGCAGCAATTATCACCCCCGCCCCCCAGATATTGTAGGAGGAAAGCCACATTAATTTATGGTAACAAAAAAAAAATCAGAAGGAGTCATGGAGCATCTTTTCAACCAACAAATTGTATTAAAAACCATCAGCTTTTAATAAGCTGTGACTTCCCGTCACGACAGACCTTCTTTGAAGAGGGAAGTTTTCATCCCTGTAGCTCTGGGGATTCAGCAACAGTGTTAAGTATTCATTCACAAAATATTGTATTTATTTTACGATTATATCCTCACCATCCCAGAATTAGGCAGTCGCAAAGGCTGCAATTACTCCTTATTGCAGCAGTAAATAAAATAATTACTATAAAATTAATATGATTGCATTCCTCACAAGAGAAGTCTTTTCTAGGTAGCAGCACTTAACAACTCTTGAGCTCAGAAACTGAAGTAAGTTGTAGTTGGCACTAACGTAGGAAATCCCAGGATTGTGGTTACATTGCGAAGTTTTAAAAAAAAATCCTACATGATGACAATGATAGTGACCACTTCCACGTAACTGCTGAGAAAATTTCACAAACATACTATGACATCATTAAACTACGACATCAAGTTCAGCTGAAAGCATACTTTCTCATGATATTATTATTATTATTATTATTATTATTATTATTATTATTATTATTATTATTATTATTATTATTATTATTACAATAATTATAGCATTGTGGATGGGTGGTTTTGTAGTATAGGTCTTAAACAGCCTGAACTGAAAAGTTGCCATTCTCCAGAAAAACAAATCATAGTTTCAAATTGTTCTTGGCACCATTCTTTTCATGGATGGTGATGGTGGTAGTTAGATGCTCCTACTACCACCATTTGACTTTTTTCTAGACATGAACAACTACTAGCTACAGTAGTTCATGCTCCGTTATCCTCATATGTTTAGGCTACTACTAATGCAATCTTTGGAAGACCTGAAGGACCAGGTTGGGGACAGATTCACCTGGAGAAAATCTGGACACTCTGAGCTGACGTTGGTTTAATGGCACATAATCCCAACAATGCACTGGGAGAGGCACAATTCCTACAATGAGACTAGAGTAGAATGTGGCAGATGGATAGGGAGTGGAGCCACCTGGACACATACACATGTTATACTTTTGCTAAGCAACTGCATGATACATGTAAAGACCTTCAGTGTCACAGACCAGGATAATTACCATGGCTGAAGGGAGAACGTGTTCATCTAAAGAATGGATTCTTCTTAACATGCTTCTCACTGATGGCACTATTTATTTATTTATTTATTTATTTATTTATTTATTTATTGGTTCGATTTATATGCCGCCCTTCTCTGGAGACTCAGGGCGGCTTACAATGCGTTAAGCAATATGTAGATGCAGTATGTGTTTTTATTGTTTGACTGTGCACCGCCCTGAGTCCTTCGGGAGTAGGGCGGTATAGAAATCTAATAAAATAAAATAAATAAAATAAAATAAATAGCCTTCATACTTTTGTATATACCTGCTTAGTAGGGCTTTTTGGCTCCCCCAAGCGCTGTTCTATTTTATACAAAGTCAGTTTATTGCCCCCACAAACTGGGTCCTCATTTTACCTACCTCGAAAGGATGGAAGGCTGAGTCAACCTTGAGCCTGGTGAGATTTGAACTCGCAGTAATTGCAGGCAGCTGGTGCTACTTAACAGCACTTTAGTCTGCTGTGCCACCAAGGCTCATTTTTAATTGTGGAACCTAAATGCTTCTCGGGCATCTACATAATAATATCATAATATCTGCTTATTAGTATCCTATTATGATTTATGTTGATTTCTTATTTAGATACCCTATGACCGCGATGGCGAACCTATGGCACACATGCCAGAAGTGGCATGCAGTGCAATTTTTCCAGGCATGCGAGCTGTCGCCCAACTCACCTGTAGCTGCGCATGTGCACACATCCCAGCTGGTGTTCGGGCCTCCGGTGCTCATGCGCGCAATTCAGAGGACCCAGCTGGTCTTTGCAGCTCTCCTGCGCATGCGCGCACATTTGTGCATGCATATGAGAGTACTGGTGCGTGGCGCACACATCAGAGACAGCATTCGCGCATGTGCATTGCACGCACAAAAACCACATGCATGTGCAGATGGTGGGATTGCGTGCACAGCGCACTGCAGCGCCCGCGCAAAAGCTGCGCATGCACAGATGGTGCAGTTGTGCGCGCAGCACACGGTGGCGCACATGAAAGCTGTGCGCATGCGCAGATGTGCAGTTGCGTGCACAGCACATGGGGAGGAGCCATGCGTTAGCGTGGATGGCATGCACGCGAATGTAGCATGTGAAGCACATACCTGTTCAGCATTTAGTGAGTAGTGTAAAAGGTTTGCCACCACTGCCCTATGACTATCACTGAGTGTTGTATCTTATGATTATGATGATTGTATTTTATGATTATGATCATGATTTATCACTTGTTGCTTGTATGTACACTGAGAGCTTATGCACTGGAGACAAATTCCTTGTGTGTTCAATCACACTTGGCCAATAAATAATATTTCTGTTCTGTTCTATTCTATTCTATTCTAATTTTTTTTATTATTATTTTTGCTTTAATTTATATGCCGCCCTTCTCCGGAGACTCAGGGCGGCTTACAATGCGTTAAGTAATAGCCTTCATACTTTTGTATATTTATACAAAGTCAGTTTATTGCCCCCACAATCTGGGTCCTCATTTCACCTACCTTAGAAAGGATGGAAGGCTGAGTCAACCTTGAGCCTGGTGAGATTTGAACTTGCAGTAATTGCAAGCAGCAGTGGTTAATAACAGTGCTTTAGTCCAGTGGTCCCCAACCCCCGGTCCGCAGACCGGTGCCGGGCCGTGGAGTACCTGGCACCGGGCCGCGCAGCGGCCGGGGGACATGAACGCTGCAGCGCAAAGGCTCCTGGGCCGTGCGCAAAAGCTCCTGGGCCGTGCGCAATGGGCCGTGCGCAAAAGCTCCTGGGCCGTGCCCCCACCCCTGCGCGCGCTCAGCGGGCCACGGCGATAAAAAGGTTGGGGACCACTGCTTTAGTCCACTGTACTACAGGCTCCTATCCTATCCTATCCTATCCTATCCTATCCTATCCTATCCTATCCTATCCTATCCTATCCCATCTCCTTCCCTTCCCTTCCCTTCCCTTCCCTTCCATTGGAGGTCCCTAACAGAGTCTTAGTTCCTCCCCTGGAGCTTCTTTAAATGGCTCCTCTAAGGAAAGTTTGGATTTCATTTTTGTTCTGCATAAACTTCATTAACCTGATGTTATCCAAATATGCTGGACTACAGTTCCTATTAACCCAGCTAATAGTAAGCATGTTAGCTATGGATGAATGGAATTATACTCATTCTAAAAGTTATGCATTAAGTTCTGAATTTAAGTGATCTGGAAATTTCCTAAATCACAGGTTAGTATCTTAGCCACTGTGCTATTCTAGCTTTCCACCCACAAATCCTTCCATTTCTTTGTGATTTGAGGATTGCAAAACTAGTAAACTACCCATAGAGATTACCATTACCATACTACCATTTCACCCTCCAGCCTTTCATAGCTGATTGTGTGTGTGTGCGTGTGTATGTTTGTGTGTATTTATTTCTTTATTGTCCATCAATGGAAGTTTCTGAAAAAAGCCCTTTTCTGCAATTAAGGCTTTCTGTTCTCTGCTGTTCTAATAAATTAATGCTAATTATTGATCAGTATTTGACCCATGTTCGCCAACATTCAAGAGATTCATGACTCCCTTCTCCCAATTTCACCCTGTTTTGCTTGTGCCCTTTATGGCTTTCTTTCTCTTTGCAGGTGGCAGAGCTGTCCCTGGAACTGGACTGGGTGGTGGTGGTGGACTTCCTGGTGGTGGTGGACTTCCTGGTGGTGGTGGATTTCCTGGTGTTGGTGGACTTCCTGGTGGTGGTGGTGGATTTCCTGGTGTTGGTGGACTTCCTGGTGGTGGTGGTGGATTTCCTGGTGTTGGTGGACTTCCTGGTGTTGGTGGACTTCCAGGAGTTGGAGTAGGCCCAGGAGGAGTTGGTGTAGGAGGTAAGTTGTTAAGGGGAAGAGGAAGAGGAGGAGATGAAATTGGGGTTTGTTTCCATATCCCAAATAGTCAATCCCATTTAGTCCAACAGTTCTCAATTACCCTGTTTCCCAGAAAATAAGACCCAACCAGAAAATAAATCCTAGCATGATTTTTCAGGATGCTCATAATATAAGTCCTACTCCCAAAATAAGCCCCAGTTAAGATTTTCAGCCAGATGGATAGCATTTAGTACTGTATTTCCCCCAAAATAAGACCTAACCAGAAAATAAGCCCTAATGCTTCTTTCGGAGCAAAAATTAATATAATTTTTAATATAATAACATGGTATAAACTTGTTCACTGGCTTCAACCGTATTAATATCTATTCACTGCTTTTAGGTTATATCACCAAGCAGGGGTCCAATGGGCAAAACAGCAATAGCAATAGCGCTTAGACTTATATACCACTTCATAGTGCTTTTACAGCCCTCTCTAAGCGGTTTACAGAGTCAGCATATTGCCCACAACAATCTGGGATTCGGAAGGATGGACGGCTGAGTCAACCTTGAGCCGGTCAGGATCGAACGGCTGGCTATGGGCAGAATTTGCCTGCAATGCTACTTTCTAACCGCTGTACCACCACGACTCCTACCAAATACTAGCAGACACACACATCCTGTCTGGCATGTGTGAACCGAGGGCAGGGGCTATCTGCTCAAATAGCAGTATCAGTCTCAAAGCAACACCGTGTAATCACAGCCATTCTGATCCTAGTAACTGGAGCAGAAACCTAATTTTAACATCCACACAGGGAGCAGAGCTGAATCCACCTGCCCCTTATTTATTCTTCCTCCAACCTGATACCAAAGACACTTCCATGCTGCTTCAGTCCCTGGTCCTCATCTCTTCAAAAGCAGTTTGGAGCTGTTGTTTATCAGCTGATCTTAAAAAGCTGAGAAAGAGCAGAAAAGCTGTTCTGCCCCAGCTCCGGATTCCCAAGGATTGTGACACACACCAAAGTTATAACGTACCAAGAATAAACAAAGTCCGGCAAAGGTTGGCAACCAGCCCAGAAAACAGGATACGATAAGACACTCACTCTTCAGAAATGCTCTGATGATAATTACAAGTTGTTTTTAGCAAGAAACTTACTAATGGCGTGTGACTTAAATAGGCTAAGGGAGTGATTCATTATCCTCAAACCTTACTCTCGAGGAGACCTCCTCCTCCTGAGTAGCCACTCCTGCCTTTTGGCAGCCCTGCGTGATCGAGCATTGAGGAGAGGCTCCTCCACTTCGCTCTCTCCGCTTGAAGGAGCCTCTGGAGGTTCTGAAGGCCCTGGCTGAGTCTCTGCCTCTGGCATCACATCCTCTTCGGCCTCCTCGCTGTCCGATGCGAGCACCGGCTGCGCAGGCTGCTGGCACGACCCCACACCAGCCTCCTCGTCGTCAGGATCAGCCACGATCCGCGCAGGCCGCTGGCGGGCCACAACAAAAGCCTATGAGCCATCTGGATTCTCTCTCCAGGTGCTGAGTAAGAGAGTGCAAAGAACATGGTTCGGCATCACAATACTGGAGTAATAAAACACATCCCCATACTTTGCAAAAGGGAAAAATAAAAAAATTATCAGACTCAGGCTTGCCCAGGAACCCATTGAATGGAATAAAAAAAAAAGAGCAAAACAGTCAAACTCTTAATCATTTTGAGTTCCTTTTCCTGCATTTGCTATAGCCGTGATGGCGAACCTATGGTATGCATACCACATGTGGCATGCAGAGCCCTCTCTGCTGGCATGCCAGCCATTGCCGCAGCCCAGCTCCACCGCGCATGTGCGCGTGCTTTCCGCCTCCAGCTGGTCTTCGGGTCTCTGCCACATATGTGCGGGGGCGGGGCACGTGTGGGGATGCACATGTGCATGCACAAGGGGCAGGGGGCATGCGGGGGATGCACACATGTATGCGTGGGGACGGGGCGCATGTGCGAGGGGGTGCAGGTTGGTGCAGAAGGCTTTCCAGGCCCAAAACTGGGTGTGTGGGGGGGTGCGGAGCGTATGCGCCAGAGGCGGGGCACATGCACAGAGATGCACGCTTGGGGGCGGGGCACATGCACAAGGGGACGCTCGCATTGCATTTTGAGGGTTTGGGCACGCGCACATCAGAGGTGGGTTTCAGCAGGTTCTGACCAGTTCTGGAGAACCGGTAGCGGAAATTTTGAGTAGTTCGGAGAACCATAGTAAAAAATTCTGACTGGCCCCGCCCACATCTATTCTCTGCCTCCAGAGTCCCAGCTGATCGGGAGGAAATAGGGATTTTGCAGTATCCTTCCCCTGGAGTGCGGTGGGAATGGAGATTTTACAGTGTCCTTCCCCTGCCATGCCCACCAAGCCACGCCCGCCAAGCCATACTACGCCCACCAAGCCACAACCACAGAACTGGTAGTAAAAAATTTTGAAACCCACCACTGGCGCATGTACATTTACGCATGTGTGCTTTGGGCACTCAGCACCAAAAAGTTTAACCATCACTGTGCTATAGGAAATAAAAATTGAAAGCTATCAGAGGTAGAGCTGTGCAGTCTTTCAATCCAAAACAGAAAAGTCAGACATTCTCAACTCCTTCCCTGAAATGCAGCTACCGTGTAAACTGAGGGTCCCAAAACTCCTCAGCTCCTTTTTTTTTTTTTTTTTAATTTGATTTATATGCCGCCCTTCTCCGGAGACTCAGGGCGGCTTACAATGCGTTAAGCAAAAGCTTTCATACTTTTGTATATTTTTACAAAGTCAGCTTATTGCCCCCACAAACTGGGTCCTCAATTTACCTACCTTAGAAAGGATGGAAAGCTGAGTCAACCTTGAGCCTGGCAAGATTCGAACTTACTAATTGCAGACAGCGGGAGTTAAATTACAATGCATTAGTCTGCTGAGCTATCCAGGCTCTATCCTTGACCCCTTCGTGAAGTTTCAGGTTGTTTATTGACTCCTGGAGATTAATTAAGGTATGTGAAAATAATTTTAAGAAATACCACTTTAACTAATACAGTAATGGTCACAAATTATCCTCACACATTGTCTGCTGTGGATACTCTGCAAATACAAGCCCACCTCTGTTTGGAAACAACGCCAATCAGTTCATGGTGTATTTTACAATAGGATCATCGGAGGTTGTGTGTCTTTGCCCGATTTTATGCAAAAATACCTGAGCAGTAGATGCAAGAGCGGTGCTCTTAAACCATTTGACCCAATTACCAGGGTTTTTTTCCAGTCTCAAATAGTGTCATTAACACCCCCGCTCCTAAAAAACCAGAAACTATATTTTACGCAATCAGGTAGGCAGCAGTTTCCCAAATGGAGTCTTCCAGTCAGAAACAAGCAAATTGCTTCATAAACCACAGGATATGCCCAGTTGAAGAACCACAGTATAAAATGAAGCTACTTTAAAAAACAAAAAACAAAAAAGCCCTGCAGACAGGAAGCTTTGTTGACTCTAGTAGTTCCTGAGTGGGGAGGCAAGGTGAGATGGAAGAGCTTCACCAGTTGGACAACCAACAGCTCATGCTTTAAAAGTGGGCTGCGAAACGAAAGTCTGGTAGGCCCATGCTTTGAAGTGGGCTGCGGCTGAGTGTGAAATTAATGGGCTCAGCTGGCAAACACAGCAGACTGCGTGGGAAGATCTTCCTCTGAATCCAGTTCTGGGGTGGCGGAAAATGAGGCTGAATGGAATTAACAATGTTTCAATAGGATGAATTGAACGGGAGGGCATTCTGTTCCTATCCGTTCTTGTTTTAACGTTAAAATTCTATCTCACTCATTTTCTGTTATTATTTTCCATTTCCTTGCAATGCAGTACCGGCAGCACTCCACATTTTAAGATTAGTGTCTGTTTTGCTTCCTGTTGGCGTCTGTAAGCGTGTACACTCACACACAAGTACATGAAGGATACCTTTACCTCAGCCCCCCTGTGAGGTAACAGCAAATGAATCAGCCATGTGAGGAAAAGAGGAAATGACAAACCACGTTTTGGAATGATCACATTTGTTTATTACCACAGCCTATAGAATACATGCATGAAGCAGTGATTTTCTAGGAAAGAATGAAATGGCATTTGAATGAACTAAATAGTACAGCTTTGAGAATCTGAATTACAGGTAGTCCTCGACTTACGACCACAACTGAGCCCAACAATTCTGTTGCTAAAAGAGACCTTTGTTAAGTGAGTTTTTGCCCCATTTTACGACCTTTCTTGCCACAGTTGTTAAGTGAATCGCTGCAATTGTTAAATTAGTCACCCAGTTGCCAAGAGAATCTGGCTTCCCTATTGACTTTGCTTGTCAGATGGTCGCAAAAGGGAATCACATCACTCCGCCATACTGCAACCGCCATAAATATGAGTTAGTTGCCAAGCTTCCAAATTTTGATCAGGTGACCAATGGGCATGCTGCAATGGTTGTAACTTCGAATGGTCACGAAGTGAACTGTTGTAAGTTGAGGACTACTTGTATTCCATGGCCACTAAAGAGAATAATAAGATACCAGTAAAAAGCTTACCTTATTACAATGCTGCATTTTATTTAAAGCACATATGGGACTTTTCCTCTCCAGTGCTAAGGTCCTGGGGGTCAGAGAGGGAACTACGATATGTAGCCCCTTGGGAATCATCTGATGGTTATGGGTAACCAAAGCCAAAACGAGCAAGGGAATTCATCTTCTTTGCCACCCCTTCTTTTCACCGGGTGCCTATTAAAGAGAGCTTCTGGACATGGAGTAAAGCGCTATGGTGGCGCAGTGGTCAGAATCAGTGGTGAAGTCCAAATTTTTTTACTACCGGTTCTGTGGGCGTGGCTTGGTGGGTGTAGTGTGGCTTGGTGGGCGTGGCTTGGTGGGTGGGGAAGGGGAAGGATACTGCAAAATCTCCATTCCCACCCCACTCCAGAGGAAGGATACTGCAAAATCCCCATTCTCTCCCCACTCCAGGGGAAGGATACTGCAAAATCCCCATTCCCTCCCCACTCCAGGGGAAGGATACTACAAAATCCCCATTCCCTCCCCACTCTGGGGCCAGCCAGAGGTAGTATTTGCCAGTTCTCCAAACTGCTCAAAATTTCCACTACCGGTTCTCCAGAACCTGTCAGAACCTGCTGGATTTCACCCCTGGTCAGAATGCAGTATTGCAGGCTAACTCTGCTCACATTGCCAGGAGTTTGATTTCTGACCAGCTCAAAGGTTGACTCAGCCTTCCATCTTTCCAAGGTCGGTTAAAATGAAGACCCAGATTGTTGGGGGAAATACGCTGACTCTGTAACCACTTAGAGAGGATTGTAAAGCACTATGAAGCGGTATATAAGTGAAATTGCTATTGCTAAAGTTGATCAGAAGTGGAGGCTGGGAAGGTCTCGTCATCTCCCTTACACAACTGAACAGCTTCCAGTTTTAACCAAGCCAGGCTGGTTTAACTGCCCCAGCACCAGCTAACCTTTTCGTGATGCTAGCAAAAGTTTCAGAATAAATTGTTTCATCTCCTTCCCTTTGGCCCCAAAGGTACATTTCCACTATTTCTTAAAATTAGAGTAAGATTAAAATGAGGGTAATGTCAGTTTTGCATTATTATCACAGCAAAACTATATTTGAAATGCATTACGTTTCTATTATTAAGCTATACCTCCTGTTTCCTCTCTTGCTTGAATCTTCAAGGAGTGAGTCCAGCAGTAGCAGCAGCTGCTGCCGCCGCTAAAGCAGCAAAATACGGTATGTCTTCCAATTATTTGAAAGCTCTTTATTTGGGGGGTGGGGTATCTATAGCAAGCTCAAGCACGTAGATATCATTGCGTTGCACATTGTAGGACTGGGCCCTCCATTCTTCTCTCTCTTCTCTCTTTCCCCCTCTCTTCCTCCCTCTCTCCCTCTCTCCCCCTCTCTCTCTTTCCCCCTCTCTCCCTCCCTCCCTCTCCCTCCCTCCCTCTCTCCCCCTCTCTCTCCCCCTCTCTCTCCCTCTCCACCTCTCTCCTTCTCTCCCTAACTATTAAAATACTTCCCCGGGATGG
Source organism: Pantherophis guttatus (assembly GCF_059756535.1). Taxonomy (NCBI): domain Eukaryota; kingdom Metazoa; phylum Chordata; class Lepidosauria; order Squamata; family Colubridae; genus Pantherophis; species Pantherophis guttatus. Next base: position 325,432,487 of record NC_142063.1, on the reverse strand, counting down.
GCAAAGTTGCACTTAGTAAGTGTGCCATCTTAGTGACCTCTCAGAAACTAGAGGACAGGTGGGTAAATCCAGCATGAAGTTACAACTACTACTGAAAACAACAATGTTGTCGTACAGACAGTTTTTCCATCCTCTCTGATGTCAATTCTGGAAGTTGAGACGAGGTTGAGAAATGTCAATCTGTACAACGCAGTGTAGAGCAGAGAAATTGGTGATATTTTGGTGGGAGAAAATAGAAGATTTTGAGTTTCTGCTTTCTGACAGCAGTAAGATTTAATACAGCATGCCTGGTGCCTTAGAGTATGTTTGAAATCAAGAAAGGTTTCAACTGATTACATATTTCTTAACACTTCCCCTAGTTATCTGGCCATAACAAAACTAGAAATTATATTTTGAAATTTCCCCCCTCTAACCATAAATTATGCAAAATAAAATTTAGAAAATCAAATTGACTTTGTTAACATGTGCAAGTTGCAAGATTCAGGCTTTCCAGGCAGAATGTGGATTGATTGAAGGCCCAGATATATCCTATGTCTACTTACACAGGAAGTAGCTGCTATATATGCACTGATACTTCTGTGATCTGGGGGTGTTGTGTGGATTTTTATCTAGGAACCTCCACAATTCACCTTCCCAGGACAGAGAGAGAGAGTGGCTGTTTTAAACCACTGTATCAAATAGGCTCATATATCAAACTGACACATACAGTATATGGAAGGACAGCAATGAGATCAATGAAAAGCTTGAGGAATAGAACACATCTTTTGAATCAGTGAAAAATGAGAGAGAGAGAGAGAGAGAGAGAGAGAGAGAGAGAGAGAGAGAGAGAGAGAGAGAGAGAGAGAGAGAGAGAGAGAGCGCACGCAGAACTGTCATGGAAGAGAATTCCTCATATATATTTTTTTTTTAATTTGATTTATATGCCGCCCTTCTCCGAAGACTCAGGGCGGCTTACAATGTGCTCAGCAATAGCCTTCATCCTTTTGTATATTTATACAAAGTCAGCTTATTGCCCCCACAAACTGGGTCCTCATTTCACCTACCTTAGAAAGGATGGAAGGCTGAGTCAACCTTGAGCCTTGGCGAGATTCGAACCCTGCAGTAATTGCAGGCAGCTGGTCTTAATAAGCTTAATAACAGGGTGCCTTAAACCCCTGTAGTACCAAGGCTCTTATTGAAGGTCATCCATAAAAAGGGTACCTCTGCCTATGTATCCCACCAATCCCAAACGGGGGCACTGTGCCTGTGAATCCCATGAATCTGAGGGACCAGAGTGATGAGCCAACAAACACAGCCTGTGAAACCTCTCTCAAACTTTGTTCCTTGCCTACATGAGGAAACATGTACATGAATGGAATCCTATATGCGGTGGGATTGCAGAATGAGCATGGAGAGGTTAGGGTTAGGGTTAGGCTTTGGGAACCATCATCTGATATAGACTGTTTGATATAGACTCTAATTGCTCTAATTCAATGGTAGCATGCAGGCAGTTCTCTCCTGAGTCTGCTCTTATGCTTAGCAGCATTGAAGTCGCATGGATTTTCTGAATAAGTATAATTGGTAGGCAGCAAGGACTTTGGTGAATCTTCTTTGAGTTCCCACTAAGTTCCTCTCCAATTGAATTTTTGCTGAGTTCCCAATGCAATTGAACCGAGTTTCCACCGAATTCCCACTCCCATTTCATCATGTTTTTCCTAGGGCGGGTTCCAGGTGGCATCATCCCTGGTGGCGTCGGCCCTGGTGGCATTGGACCTGGTGGCGTTGGACCTGGTGGCGTCTTCCCTGGTGGCGTTGGCCCTGGTGGTGTCTTCCCTGGTGGTGTTGGACCTGGTGGTGTCTTCCCTGGTGGTGTTGGACCTGGTGGTGTCATCCCTGGTGGCGTTGGTGTCCCAGGTGGTGGTGTTCCTGGTGGTGTTGGTGGTTTCCCAGGTATTGGTGGAGTTCCTGGGGTGCCATCAGCCCCAGATGCAGAAGAGCTCCATGCCAATATGAATTCTGTCCTGTAACTTAACTGTGTTTCTATGCACATTAGGAGCCGGGACAGCAGGAGCGGCAGCGGCAGCAGCAGCAGCTAAGGCAGCAGCAAAAGCAGCAGCATATGGTAAATATGCAACCTATTTCTTTTTCTCATTGCGACAGAGTTTGCGAATAGTAAGATATAACTAAATGCCAAACATCAGCAAAGCATTGAATAAAATGAAATACAAAATGGCATGCAAAATAAATTGCTGACTGAGGCAAAGTAAACTTATCTCGTACCTTGAGCCTGGCAAAATATGTAATATTATAAAGAATCCATAGATATTAATTTAAAAACACAAGCCTCTCTGTAGGAAAAATATATGTGAAATTATTTTGAAAGTCTATATTAAAGACCTTCATTGGACCTAATATAAAGCATTAATATACATGTCCTTAGATAATTCTTTTACTGAATCAAGTTTGTTTATCCCCCAACCTGTCTGAAATCCAGGTTATTGTGATAGATAACACAAAATTGGAAACAATCAGACACCCCTCTGGATCAAATCATAATAAAAAAAATATACGAATGTGCAGAGATGGACAGATTATCTATGGAAATGAAGGAAAGGGAGGGCACCGAATACTATTTAATATGGAATAAATAGTATTCCTGGCTGGAGAGTAAACATAAAACTTAAGGGATGTTTTTGTTATGAGATCGAATTGTAAATAGAAATCAAGATAATTTAAATAAAGACGTAAGTTTAAGATAGAGATATTTAGAAGTAGAATTTGTGTAAAGTGGTTGAATAGGTTAGAGGTACCGATGCAGAAAAGTTGTTATTAGTATTGAAATCTTGATACGTTTGTTTTTGTTGTTTATATTTCTTCTTTTGTGTGTGTTTTTTTCTTGCTTTTTTGTGTATTATGTTTCCTTTTGTACTGTGTATTTTAATCTTTGGAAATTTAATAAATATTTTTTTAAAAAAAGAAATCCAGGTTATTGCATTTACCTTCTACCCACTAAAACAATCCTTCAAGCATAACCAAAAAGATTTATCGCTCAAATCTCCCTCTCAGTTTATCACTGCCCTTATTGCTTTTTTGTTTGTAAACCAAAATTTATCATCCTTGTAGATTAATGTTTTTCAAACTTGGCAACTTTTAAGATGTGTAAACTTGAACTCCCAGAAATCTCCAGCCAGCACACTGTGGCTGGGGAATTCTGGGAGTTGAAATCCACACATTTTACAGTTGCTGAGTTTGAAAACCACAGAAGGATCTTGCCTTCTGATTATTTCTCATTCAGTATTTCTCATTTATACTGAATCAAATTTGTCAGACACAACAAAACCAAACTCAGCATCTTTGTGGGGATAATACAAGATTCTGCTGGATTGCTGAATTGCACTCTGCTCCCACAGCAATAGGAATTGGGTGGAGGGGTGGGGTGGGGCCCTTCATTGATGGTTTTCAATTCTTGAACATTCCATTCTTTTTTTTTTTAATTTGATTTATATGCCGTCCTTCTCCGGAGACTCAGGGCGTCTTACAACACGTTAAGCAATAGCCTTCATACTTTTGTATATTTTATACAAAGTCAGCTTATTGCCCCCACAATCTGGGGCCTCATTTTACCTACCTTAGAAAGGATGGAAGGCTGAGTCAACCTTGAGCCTGGTGAGATTTGAACTTACAGTAATTGCAGACAGTAATTGCAGTAATTAACAGTGCTTTAGTCTGCTGAGGCACCAGGCTCCTTTCTCTCTTTAGAGGTAGAGACAGAGGTAATTTGCAAATGAATAGAATAGAATAGAATAGAATAGAATAGAATAGAATAGAATAGAATAGAATAGAATAGAATAGAATAGAATAGAGGAAGGGACCTTGGAGGTCTTCTAGTCCAGCCCCCTGCTCAAGCAGGAGAACCTATACTATTTCAGATAAGTGGCTATCTAGTCTCTTCTTAAAAACCTCCAGTGATGATGTGCCCATAACTTCTGAAGGCAAGCTATTCCACTGGTTAATTGTCCTCACTGTTAGGAAGTTTCTCCTTAATTCTAGCTTGCATCTCTCTTTGGTTAGTTTCCAGCCATTGTTTCTTGTCCTGCCCTCTGGTGCTTTGTAGAATAATTTGACACCCTCTTCTTTGTGGCAGCCCCACAAATACTGGAATACTGCTATTATGTCACCCCTAATTCTTCTTTTCTTTAGACTAGCCAGACCCAAAACCTGCAACCGTTTTTCATATATTTTAGTCTCCAGGTCTTGGATCATCTTAGTTGCTCTTCTCTGAACTTTTTCCAAGGTCTCAACATCTTTTTTGTAGTATGGCGACCAAGACTGGTTGCAGTATTCCAGGTGTGGTCTTACTAGGTTTTTATAAAGTGGTACTAATACTTCACATGATCTTGATTTTATGCCTCTGTTTATACAAGCCAGGATTGTATTAGCTTTTTTGGCTGCTGCTGCACACTGCTGGCTCATATTTAAATGATTGTCCACTAGGACTCTAAGATCCCCCTCATAGTTACTGTTTTTAAGCCAGGATTTGCCTAAACTGTACTTATACCTTTGATTTTTCCTGCCTAAATGTTAATCTTTGCTTTTCTCCACATTAAAATTCATTTTGTTGGATAGGGCCCATTGTTGAAGTTTGTCAAGATCGTTTTGGATCCTGAGCTCGTCTTCTGGGGTGTTGGCTATTCCTGCAGTTTAGTGTCATCTGCAAATTATCAAATTTATTTATCAAATAGAAGAGTTCCCCTTCTATTTCCTCATCTAAGTCATTTATGGGGGGCGCGATAAACTTAATACCTCATCCTAATCCAACAAATATTACTAAAGAAGATAAAAGAATTGGTCCATATAATCAGACTATTTGTTTCAATATTTTTTTCCTCAGGAACTGGAGTAGTACCTGGTGGAGTTAGGCCTGGTGGACTTGTGCCTGGTGGACTTGTGCCCGGCGGAGTTGTGCCTGGCGGAGTTGTGCCTGGTGGACTTGTGCCTGGCGGAGTTGTGCCTGGTGGACTTGTGCCCGGCGGAGTTGTGCCTGGTGGAGTTGTGCCCGGCGGAGTTGTGCCCGGCGGAGTTGTGCCTGGTGGAGTTGTGCCCGGCGGAGTTGTGCCTGGTGGACTTGTGCCAGGTGGAGTTGTACCTGGTGGAGTTGTGCCTGGCGGACTGGGACCTGGTGGAACGGGACTAGGTAAGTTCTTATGTATGTAGGAAATGTAAAAGCACAGCATTACTGCCAATGGCATTTTTATGCTGCCCATCTTGCCAAGAGCCAACTCTAGGTGGCTTACAACCAAGCACAACCAACCATTTTGTGTCAGCTCTACAATGGGTGTTTAGCAGTTTAACTCAACTGTGAGGAACATTCTGTATATTTAGGTCATTCAGTCCAGAGATCCTTAGTGAAACAGTGAGACTTGATGGGAATTTGGAAGTATGCCTTCTCTGTCATGATGCCTGTTTTATGGAACCCCCTTCCCCAGAGATACAGGCCTTGTTGTCTTCAGGAAAGCAGTGAAGACCTGGCTTTTCCCCTAGGCTTTGAAGCTACGATCCAATGGACCTAGCATGGGGTGGTGGATTTATGGATGCAGGTTTGATCATATCAACATTTAGGTTAAATTGGAGGTGGGGGTTGTTTTGGAATTGCATTGTGTCCCGTTTGCTCCCCAGAATTCCTTCTGGCAGATGAGCAGGTATGTAAGTTTGTTTCGATAAACGAATTAAATAAATAAATCCTTGCTCAGTGCAAGAATTCAAGTTAAAGCATCTCTTAAAAGATGGCCATCCAGTTTCTGGATGAATATATCCAGGGAAGGGACGCCTACCAGCATTTCACACTTCAGCTGATCTTACCCTTAGGAAGTTTTTCCAACATTCAATTGGAAACTGCCTTCCTTTAACTTACTGTAAATTCATTATTCCGTGTCCCTGCAGTCTGTAATGATAAAAGAACAAGTTTTACTAATTTTCTTCTCTGTGGTCGCTTTTTAGATATTTGAAGCATAGTATCATATTTCTCTCCAGGCTCTTTTTCTCCAGGCTTAAACATGTCTAACAACTTCAATCTCTCTTTGTTTCAGGTTATTATCTTAGTTGACCTTTTCTGAAAGTATTCTGAATCCTCTGATTCCTTAAAATTTGGTGCCTACAATTGGTACAATACTTCAGCTGAGTATTATTCCCACATATTGGACACTGTACTTTTACTAATGAAGGCTAAAATTGTTTGGCTTTTTGGCAGCCTGCTGACTCATATTCAGTTTAGCAGTCATGGTTTCATGGTTATTTAGCTGAAGTTAGGCTACCATTGGGGTGACTCCCAACCCTGCCATGAACTGGGGAACTATGCAAAATAGGTGTTGATGATCCAAAGACCTCATCTTTATTTTTCTTCTATTTGCAGTTCCAGGAAGTTCGGCCGCTCTAAAAGCAGCTGCCAAGGCAGCAAAATATGGTAAGGTCGCTTCAATCCAGCACAGGCAACAATTTAGACCAGCATTGTAAATATAGGCAACTAACAGTTTCTACTAGGTCTTTGCAGTATTTCAGATTTGAAGGCAACAAGATATGTTGGGAAGTACAGCAGCATGTTTGTAGCACTTGTCTGCATCTCCTTAAATCAAATATGTCTTTCCTTAGAGTAAGGTGACCAGATTTTAACATTGGTAAAGAGGGACATTGTGGGCGTGGCTTATTTTGTGGGCGTGGCTAGCTGGTCACGTGACTGGGTGGGCGTGGCTAGCTGGCCACGTGACTGGGTGGGCGTGGCTAGCTGGTCACGTGACCGGGTGGCCATGGCTATGTGTATAGGGTAAGGTGAACAGATTTTAACATTGGTAAGAAGGACACCATTGTGGGCGTGACTTATTGTGTGGGCGTGGCTTAGAGGCCATGTGACTGGGTAGGCGTGGCTAGCTGGTCATGTGACCGGGTGGCCATGGCTATGTGTATAGGGACTACTCAGAGGGCTGAAAAAAGTCATTTCTGACAGGTCCTCACACTTTTGACTGGTCCTCACACTTATGACCATCCTCACATTTATGCCCATGCAGCATTCTTAACAACCATGTCTATTTATTCATATTTGTTCTCTTTTATTCTTTAAAGTTTAACCATTCATTCTTTATCTTAATATCTTTATATTTGTTTGGGATTGGCTTTCTTCCCTTTCATCTTTTTTATTGTACAGCAATCTTTCTCCTCAAACCTACCACCTCTCTCTTTTCTTTCCTTCTTACTTTCTCTTCCCCCCCCCTTCTTCTCCTCCCTACTTCCTCTTCCTTTCTCCTTCTCCTCCTCTCTTCCTCCCCCTCTTACCTTCACTCCTACTCTAATTTCCCTTCCCTTCCTTCATCCCTCTCTATTGCTGTATCCTTTTATGCATATGGACTACTCAGAGGGCTGAAAAAGTTATTTTTGACTGGTCCTCGCACTTTTGACCAGTCCTCGAACTTACGACTGTCTTCACATTTTACATTTTTGCCCTATCTTGTCATCATGGTGAAGAGAAGCAGTTGTGAAATGAGTGACATGGTTGTTAAGAATGCTGCATGGGCATAAATGTGAGGATGGTCATAAGTGTGAGGACCAGTCAAAAGTGCGAGGACCTGTCAGAAATGACTTTTTTCAGCCCTCTGGTTAGTCCTTTTGTGCATATGGACTACTCAGAGGGCTGAAAAAGTTATTTTTGATTGGTCCTCGCACTTTTGACCAGTCCTCGAACTTACGACTGTCCTCACATTTTACATTTTTGCCCTATCTTGTCATCATGGTGAAGAGAAGCAGTTGTGAAATGAGTGACATGGTTGTTAAGAATGCTGCATGGGCATAAATGTGAGGATGGTCATAAGTGTGAGAACCAGTCAAAAGTGTGAGGACCAGTCAAAAATAACTTTTTCAGCCCTCTAAGTAGTCCATATGCACAAAAGGACTAACCAGAGGGCTGAAAAAATCATTTCTGACAGGTCCTCGCACTTTTGACTGGTCCTCACACTTATGACCATCCTCACATTTATGCCCATGCAGCATCCTTAACAACCATGTCACTCATTTCACAACTGCTTCTCTTCACCATGGTGATAAGATAGAGCAAAAAACGTAAAATGTGAAGACAGTCGTAAGTTCGAGGACTGGTCAAAAGTGCGAGGACCAGTCAAAAATAACTTTTTCAGCTCTCTGAGTAGTCCATATGCATAAAAGGATACAGCAATAGAGAGGGATGAAGGAAGGGAAGGGAAATTAGAGTAGGAGTGAAGGTAAGAGGGGGAGGAAGAGAGGAGGAGAAGGAGAAAGGAAGAGGAAGTAGGGAGGAGAAGAAGGGGGGGGGAAGAGAAAGTAAGAAGGAAAGAAAAGAGAGAGGTGGTAGGTTTGAGGAGAAAGATTGCTGTACAATAAAAAAGATGAAAGAGAAGAAAGCCAATCCCAAACAAATATAAAGATATTAAGATAAAGAATGAATGGTTAAACTTTAAAGAATAAAAGAGAACAAATATGAATAAATAGCAGTAATTAGAAACACACATACAAACATACAATTTATTTTCTTTGAACAGAGTATTTGGCCGGTTCACAAATTTAAACAGTGTTTAGTCACTTCAATTAAATTTACAATTTCTATATTTCCTTTTTGCCATATTTATTCCTCATCTATTTTTTAAAAAAAACCAATATTACCCTTCATCCTCATCTCTAATCTTAATCAAATTCAATTTTTCCCTTCTATTCTATATTATACCCCTTCCCATTGTCATCTATTTTTATATCCATCCTCACATTGTTTAATTATGTAATTATGTAATACAGTTGTTTAATACAAATTCAACATTTTAATATAAATCAATTAGTTATAAAACTATCTTTTTTGTATATTAATCAATATGAACATGAATATTCCTATTATTTCCATGCAATCCAATTTCTTACAAATCAATTAATTATATTTACCAATAATAATAAACCAAATAATTTCCCCCATATATTCCTCTGAACCACAACTTAACCATTTCTGCTTTCAACACAATATACAATTAATAGTATCTCAATTATTACAATTCCCTAGTTAAATACAGCTTTTTTTCCTTTGTGTTTTAAAATCTTGAACTCTCCTCCTAAATTTCCCATTGTTTGCAGTTTTTCACCTACCTTTTTTGGGGAGGAAAAATAAAAATAAAAATAAATCTCTCTCTGCCTCATTTTGTCACGCTGCACCAAAGACCCTGGTTTCGGTTTCGTTTCTGAAGCTTAGCTAGGGGGAAAAAAAACTCTTTACACTGATTGCCTGTAGGGCGGCCCTTTGAAGCCTCGGGCAAGAGTTTAAACAGTTTTTTTTTCTTCTAGCCATCAGCTGGGGCTCAAGAGGCAGCGGGACTGAGGAGGCAGAATGAAAAATCGGGACTTTTTTGAAACGCCGCGGGACGCGGGACAAATTGCTAAAAATCGGGACTGTCCCGCCAAAAGCGGGATGTCTGGTCACCTTACCTTAGAGTCCTGCTGAAGCTACAGAGGGCATCACCCAAACTTTGCAGAGTTGCAGGCAGATAGCAATAGCCATAGCACTTAGACTTATATACCGCTTTACCAGCCCTCTCTAAGCAGTTTACAGAGTCAGCCTATTACCCCCAACAATCTGGATCCTCATTTTACCCACCTCGGAAGGATGGAAGGCTGAGTCAACCTTAAGCCTGGTGAGATTTGAACTGCCAAATTTCAGTCAACCAGCAATTAGCAGAGAAGTAGCCTGCAGTACTACACTCTAACCACTGCACCACCATGGCGCATTATGCTACATGTGTGCTCCCAAAAGTCCCTTTTTTACTTTTATATTCAGATTCTGCACAGTATTAGTAAACAGCAAATGGAGCACTATACACAAGGAGAAATGAAAGAGTCCATTTTTCTGGGCCTTGGTCCATTTCTCACTTAAGCAGAAAATCTGTTCACTGAGTTAGAAGTACTGGGGTTAAGGGACCATTCAAGTCTGTGCTCTAAGGCTCCATGGACCGGCATTGGGCCGTGGCATGCCAGAAACCAGGCCGCACAAACAAGCAAAGCCCCATCCATGGGATGCAGGCAGCATGCGGAAACCATACCCCCTCCTGTCTGCGGAAAAACCTCTCCCCATGGAACCGGTCCCTGGTGCTCCAAAGTTTGGGGGCTGATGCTCTAAGGAGACTGTGTCATTTGGAGAGAACATAGCATCTGAAGAGCATCCCAGATCCCTCTCTCATCTCCTGTTATACACATTGTATGAATGTCAGTTTATTTGGGGGGGGGGACAGGACCAGGATGAAACTGGTAGCACATTTTCTGAATAGGTTTATTAACATGCATAGCCTGTTTTGTGAACGGCAGTGCACTTTATCAGAAGCACAGAGCCTCTGATGCAGCTCACAAAAGCTTGTACCTGCTAATAAACTGTGTGAGTCAGAAAAGGTGCTTCAGATTTTTATTTTTTTTGTCTCTCACCATTCATGGCTTTGGTTCTCTTTAATCATCATTTAATAATTGATCGTTGGTGGCTCAGCATATCATGCAGAACCACAGGCTTTAAAAATTGTGTGTGTGTGTGTGTGTGTGTGTGTGTGTGTGTGTGTATGCAGCCATAGAAGTGCAGCTACATCCAGCAGACCTTTCTCAAAAGTTGGGTATTTACCATGGCTCAAAAGCAGGATGATGAAAACAATGAATAAGCTGGTGCTTATTATTATTATTTTATGTTAATATGTTATGTTAAGATTTTTATCCCCCTTTCTTTCAATTGCTCAAGGAAGCTACATGGGGAACTCCCTTTATTTTATTGCCATAATAACAACCCCGAAGAGGGTTAGTCTTAAGTCACTGGAGCAAAATCACCCATGGCTGTTGGTGGACTTGAACCTGGATCTCCCCATTCCTAGCCCAAAACCTTTATCACTCCACCTGCTTTCTTCTGCTATAAATGAAAAGCTTTACGCCTACACCGTAGAATGTCCAGGAATACAGTACAAGTGGTTTAAGTGGCAGGTAATAGGTTTATATATGTAAGGATCATAAGCATTGTTTGGGGTGTAGTTGACGTGCCCAACCTTTGATCTGGCTTTCCTTTGCAGCTGGAGAAATTGCATAAGATGGTATGATAGCAGAAGGGCAAAACACTTCCCCACCTACTCCAATACACAGACCTGTAATTTGCCTGTGAAAATATCACTGTATCATTTAGCAGCAGGGTTCTAAGGGGGGAACAAACAACTGCAGAAAAATGCTGTATCGTTGAGCAGCCTCATTTTGCAAAGAAAAAAAACAACATTGTAATAAGAATGCAAGTAGCAGGCATGGTGAAAAACGTTGGCGGTATTAGGAGAAAATACAAAGCACACAGGTTTCATGTTTTGAACTGAGTATCAAAGTACCATCCTTTGAGAACTTCAACTCTTACACAACAGAACAGAAAACTGTTTCTTTCTTACAACGTTTGCTTTGCCCCAGCAGCAGCTGGTGGAGGTAGAGGACTTGTGCCTGGAGGAGGGGTTGGCGGCCTAGTCCCTGGCGCTGGTGGTGTTGGCGGCCTTGTTCCTGGCGCTGGTGGCGTTGGCGGCCTGGTTCCTGGTGCCGGTGGCGTTGGAGGCCTAGTACCTGGTGCTGGTGGTGTTGGAGGTCTGGTTCCTGGTGCTGGTGGTGTTGGTGGCTTGGTCCCTGGTGCTGGTGGTGGACTTGTGCCTGGCATTGGAGGAATCCCAGGAGCTGGAGGTAAGTAATGCTATATGCCAACACTTATTACCAGCTATACTTATTTTATTATTCCCAGACAAATTAGTATTTCTCTGGGAACACAACAGAATTTCTATCAGTTCAGAACACAAGGCAACTAAGCTAAATTACTGAAATGCCCTTACAAATTTAATTAACAATGCCAAGGAACAAAACAACAAGCTCCCCAGCAGCACAAATGCTTCCGGCAAGAGCAAACATTTACCTACCCTCCTCAATGGTAGTAGGAGCCTTCCAAGAGCAGAGAGTTCCACAACTGAGGCACCCCCTCCAAGGCGGTTTCGATTTTCCCGTTCAGAAAGGCTGAAATGCAAATCCTCTTCAGGTTTTTGGCAAGCTGTATTGCAAGTCAAAGCAGTGTTATTCTGTACTACCTTTTGATTTTTCAAATACTGCTGCAGGAAATCCAGGAAAGGGAGGGATTGTTTATAGCAGTCCATCTCAGCAATTTTAAAATGTATGGGCTTCAACTCCCAGAAGTTCCCAGACAGCAAGCTACAGTAGTTTGAAGTCTGCATCTCTTAAGAGTTGCAGAAAATTAGAAACACTGGTTTAGAGAAAAAAACCCGGGGATCCATCAGTGAAAACCGTAACCAAAAGAAATATAGCTCGTATACAGGGGTGGGCTGTTGGCGGTTCGCAGGGGTTCGGGAGAACCTCTAGCTAAGATTCTGTGCAGTTCAGTGAACCCCCAAATCCCACACCTGGCTGGCCCTGGGCCCCACTGCCTTGCCCCTCCCAGGAGTCCCCAAACGGCCCGTTTTGGATGCAGGTAAGTGCAGGGTGCACGCGGAGGCTCGGGGAGGGCAAAAACCGGACCTACCAGAAGAGGGCCTCCAGAGCCTGGGGCGGCTGTTTTGGCCCTCCTGGAGGCTCGAGAAAAGCCCCCAGAGCCCGGGGAGGGCAAAAACACCCTCCCCTCCCCACACCATGGTGCAGGAGGCCAACTAGGCCACGCCCACCCAGCAACCTTGCTAAAGTTTTTGAAGCCCACCCCGGCTCATATACCGTTTTCAACCTTTTTCAGTATTGTTATTAAACACATGCTCAGTGGTGTTTCAAAGACTGGTAGATAGATCTGCCTGTCAAATCCAAAACCAAACCAAAACCAAAACCAAATGAACTCCAAAGCAAAACAAAGCAAAATCAAACCAAACAAAATCACGACAAAACAAAACAAAAGAGTCCTGGTGGCGCAGCAGACTAAAGCCCTGTCATTAACACAGCTGCCTGCAATTACTGCAAGTTCAAATCTCACCAGGCTCAAGGTTGACTCAGCCTTCCATCCTTTCAAAGGTAGGTAAAATGAGGACCCAGATTGTGGGGGCAATAAGCTGACTTTGTATAATATACAAAAGTATGAAGGCTATTACTTAACGCATTGTAAGCTGCCCTGAGTCTCCGGAGAAGGGCGGCATATAAATCAAACAAAAAAAAAACAAAAAAAAAACAAGACAAAAACATAGTTACCAGTCCACTTAAAGTGGGACAGAGTTATAGTGCCGATTCTGTCCCAAATGAATGTGTTAAAAGTTCTCTGCTGCTTCTGTTGACTGTGTTTTTACATAGCCATGCTTCCTGCTGTTTTTACTACTTGGGAGGAAAAGTATATCGTTTTGCCTGCCCTAAAGACATTGTGCATGTTCCATAAGTTGCTTCCAGATGCTGCCTTCTGCAGCTTTCCCCTGCCACCTTTGACTGATTGTGTGCCATCAGGTTGGTGTCAACTGTTAGCAACCACACAGATGTGGTTCTTCCAGATCTTCCAACAGTTCTCTCATCACCACTGTAAATGAGTCCATCCACCTGGCTGCTGGCAGTGGAGAATTCTGGGAGTCGAAGTCCACACATCTTAAAATTGCCAAGTTGAGAAACGCTGTTTTAATGAGATATTAGAGATCTGAACTTTGCTCCCATTCTGACTGCTTAATTCTTTTGTTCTTCTTTCGCCTAGGACCTGGTGCAGCTATAGCAGCGAAAGTAGCTGCTAAAGCAGCCAAATATGGTGAGTTTGGTCTGCATCTATCTAAGGTAGCTTTTCTTGGGATATATAATTTTCTCTCTTTGTAGCCCGCTTAACAAAAGGCTCTGCGCCTTTTCAGGATAAATGCCAAATTACCAAGATCAGTTATGGGTTCCTCTATTCCACAATGCCATTTTTGAGTTGGGCAAGGGCAGAAATTGGGAATTTATTTTGATACCCTATATAGGGAAGTGCACACCTTAAGGCTAATTATGGCTGCATGTGACTTCCAAAAGTTTTGAATGGAGTTCCCGGAATCACCTAAAATTTGCAACTGAATTTTTGGAAATGATTGGCAGGGAACATTATTAATTGTAATGGTAATTAATTTGTTATCTTATTGAAATTAAATGTAAATTTAATTTAATTTTTGCATGGAGTCACTCTTTTGTATATCTTGCCCTTGAATATTTTAGGGTTGGGGTAGCTGTATCACATCACTCAGAAAGTTTCTCATTGGTCACTATTTCATTGGTGGGGGAAGAGGTAGGAAAATTTGGTTTTCACAAACACCAAACCCACTGATAATGACTATGTCAAGTGACAACCTGCCTGAGTCAGAATAAGATGAGGCAAAGAAAACTTTCGGAAAAATGATTGCATAAAAAGCACAGCTTTTTAACACAGTATCCATGTATGAATCAGTTACACAGAGGGATAAGGCAGAAAGAAATTAAAAGCAAGAGCAAAGGAGATATGCTGCCATTTTAGGATTTTTTTAAAAAATTCTCCTTATTAAGATGGGATTTAACAGGAGTAGAACACCTACTGTATATGAAACTATCTAAACCTAACAGTGGAGGTGAAAGGACAGAATGGGAAACATTTGATCTTGTCTTTTTTCTTTTCTTCTTATTTAACACTGCCTGCACCTCAATTAAAAAAAAAAAATCAAACTCATTATACGTGGTACAACAGGCCTCCGTCCTGGAGGTGGTGTCCTTCCTGGAGGTGGTGTCCTTCCTGGAGGTGGTGTCCTTCCTGGAGGTGGCGTCATACCTGGAGGTGGCGTCCTTCCTGGAGGTGGCGTCGTGCCTGGAGGTGGCGTCATCCCTGGAGGTGGCGTCGTACCTGGAGCTGGCCGTATACCTGGGGGCAGACTTCCTGGTGCAGGTCTGTGCTTCATTGAGTACACATTGTCCTCAACTTATATCAATAGTATTTTGACTTATATACCACTTTATGGTACTTTACCATCCTCTCTAAGAGGTTTAGAGAATCAGCATATTGCCCCCAATAATCTGGGTCCCCGTTTTACCAATCCCGAAAGGATGGAAGGCTGAGTCAACCTTGAGCTGGTCAGAATCAAACTGCTGGCAGTCGGCAGAATTAACCTGCAATTTTGCATTCTAACCACTGCACCACCATGGGTCTGACCACAATTGGGATTGAAATTTCAGTGACTAAGTGATGCAGTTATTACTGTGTCATCATGTGACCAAACCTAAATTTATGATCATTTTTACCATTGTTGTTAAGTGAATGACAAGGTCATTAAGCAGATGACAAGGTCTTTAAGCAAATCTGGCTTCCCCAATTGACTTTGCTTGTCAGAAACTGGTTGAAAAGTTCACAGCAGGATCATGTGAATGCAAGACACTTGCAACCATCATAAATTAGAGTCAGTTGCCACACACCCAAGTTGTAATTATGTGAATGCAGGGCTAGTGGGAAAGTCATAAGTTTGAGAATGGGTTGTAAGTCACTTTTTCCTAGACAGTTGCAACTTTGATTCATTGTTAAAAAATACTACCTGTAATCCTCAGATTTTCCTGAGTCAGGAGTAATTTCCTAGAGAATCAGCCCTCCTCACAATTTCTCATTTTGACAGGCAAAAATCATCTCTGGCAATGAATTTCTGATGAGAATTATTTCCTCTTCTCTCACAGGCATTCCCATAATTGGAGGACAAGGAGGAGTCAAACCACCTAAATACGGTATATCTGCAGAATGAAAAAAATGCTTGTAATTCATTATGTTAACTCCTCGAAATAGGTATAGACCAATATGTCTATGAAAGGAAGAGAAAGTGAAAGAGAGAGAATGAGAGGGAGGCATTTCTTATTCACCAACATTCACCTGGAGATATTCTAGCAGGAGGCT